>NC_142936.1:79088459-79113459 GCF_046866305.1 Octopus bimaculoides | reverse complement strand
AAGGTGCCACGCAGTGGGAATGAACCCAGAACCATGTGGTTGGTAAGCAAGTGACTTACCACTCAGCCACTCCAATACAATCCATCCAAACTGAAAAATTATGGAAGCGCAGAAGTTAAATTATGATGGCTTTTAATGATGATGATGTATGCATATCTGTAGATATGTAACCTAAGTCAGAAGTACTATTATTTACAGTTTAAACCTAACCGCATAACCTGATTCTTTGAAGGATTAAAAACCTTAAATATGCTTGAAATTATAAACAACGAAAGATAAGAAATACTTTCTAATTCAAACATTTATACATATATGCAAATTTGTAAAAGTGTTTATGCAGAAATGCATACATATCTGTATCCAAGTCAATGGCTATATATGTATGAATGTAAGTATATGCTTGTGAACGTATATGTGTATGTATATGTATATAAATGTATGTATATGTGCATGAATGAGCTCTCTCTTTTCTCTGTTGTTTACAAAACTGTTTTAAATCCATATTACAGAGATATATCAATATTTTTTTAATTATTGTTTTTGTTGTCATCCCCCCTCCTCTTCCTCATCATCATCAACATTATTTACATATACAATATTTATAATCTCTCTTATAATCTTCACATGTTCATGTCTTATTTTATTATAATTTTTTTTCTATTTTCTTATTCTCCTACATGTTGCTTAATTTTGATTCAATTTTACAAAATGGCTAATTATAAATATAATTGTTAAAATTTACATTTTTGATGTTCTAAGTCTCTTTGGTTTAAACTTTTAAGAATCCTATTATTCTAATTTCCTAATTTTTCTTTTGGTAGAAGGAGGAGAGTGTTTTTCACTTTTGTTCTATACAGTTTTATTTTACCATTTTATCTTCAAGTCAGTAGAGAATGCAATATTATCAAACATGTACTTGTCGAGATCTTTTCATTAACCCTATTAATACCAAACTGCACATTATTATGTTACATTAGTACAGATATAATACTGCAGCTGTTAAATATTTATCACCAAGGAGGCCCAACTCTTCATCAAATAAACTCAAAGAGATATGTTTTTCATTAAACATTAACTTTAACTTTGCCAAATTTCTTTATTTTACTTCATTTACAATACATATGTATACATAAGCACAGTGTGGCTGTGTGGCAAGAAGCTTGTTTCCTAACCACATGGTTGTGGGTTCAGTTCCACTGCTTGGCACCTTGCGCAAATGTTTTCTACTATAGCCTCAGGCCAACCAAAGCCTTGTGAGTGGATTTGATAGATGGAAACTGAAAGAAGCCTGTTGTTTATTTATATATATATATATATATATATATATATATATATATGTATGTATGTATGTATGTATGTATGTATATATTTGTATGTATATATTTGTATGTGTGTTTGTGCTTGTCCCCACCAACACTATTGCTTGACAACCGATGTTGGTGTGTTTACGTCCCTGTAAACTAGCGGTTCAGCAAAAGAGTTCGACAGAATGAATATTAGGCTTACAAAGAATAAGTCTTGGGGTCGATTTGCTCGAGTAAAGGCGGTGCTCCAGCATGGCCACAGTCAAATGACTGAAACAAGTAAATGAAAGAAAGTAAATTAAAAAATGCCTAAACAACTTTAAATTTATCCAAACCTGAAACCTGAAGACATTCCTGGTTCTGTGATATAAACTTCCTTTTGTAAAATAATGTAAATTAAAACCTTCCACCAAAATTTATGCTAATTTATTCCAAACACCTGCTTAATAATGACTGTCAGTTTTACTAAATTCTTCATTATTTTCAAAATTAATTAAAACAGAGTTTGTTTGTTTGAAAGAAGGATAGTAACAAAAGATTTAAAATGGCAATGTCCTCATTGACACTGTTGCCAAGCTGTATGGACATTGCCTATTGTTAGGGCATCATCAGTGTTGCTAAGGCAACAGCTAGGTTTTGTCCCTGAAACTATACCCCTTGGCCTGTTTCATGCAGAACTCATTCCAGGTGCAGATTCTCAGACCATCTATTACATATAAGGTCATTGATTAGGCACATTAAAATGATGACGTGCGCACACGTTCACACACACACATATATATATACACACAAACAAATGCAAGGAAGGGCATCCGGGAATGGAAACGCCCCCCCCCCCCAAGATGCTGTTCTTTGTTTAATCAATTCCTGTTGTACCGTTCAAACCGTACCAGTGTGGAGAGAGAACATTAAATGATGATACTGATGTGGAGGATAATGGTGATGATGGGAATGATGGTGATGATGAGTAGGAGGGGTACAGCGGTCGTGGTTGTGCTGGTGTTTGTAGTGATGCAGTTGATGATGACGATGATGGTGGTGATTTATCAAAGTTGATGGAAATATTTGTACTATTTATGACACAGCATCTTTTTTGCTAGATTATAACCAATTTAGAAAAGCATTTTATATTTTAATTTTCTTTTATGTCTTTTTACTTACTATTCATTTTTCCTAATTGTTGTATATTTATATTTATATGCACATATCTCTGATCTACACATCTATTTTCTGTTCAATTTAATTATTTTTCATATCTTCTACTTAATTTTAATATAGAAGTTCTACTATCTTCTGAATCCATTATATATAATTATAAAAACAAATACATACATATGAACAATAGCATAGAGTGACTGTTTGTCTCATGATGTTTTACTGTATTTAATTGACTATTGTGGCATAAATATAGACACGCAAACTTTAGGCTAGTTCTGTTTATAATAAGACTTCGATCTGATTTAGTTCTCCACTTTAACCTTTTAGCAATCATATTACTCTATTAAATGTATTGCTTCAAGATTTCAGTGATGTGATTGTTTAGGCTTAAAATGACATTGTAGAGTAGGTGTGGGAAGCTGGATCAGGCTAGTTTGAATGAGCAAAATATGTGGGCCAGATCTGGCCAGTTTAAATATTAAAGGGTTAAAGTTTGTTTTTATAAAATTTAAAAACAAACTTCAGCAAGACTGGTGATCCTGATACTACAAGAACAAAATCGTTATATACAATATTTACCATTGTTAGTGTGTGTATATAGAACTTACCTCATCCAGCCACAATATATATCCCTCCATATGGAAACAATGTTGCTGCATGGCATATGTTCCATGACTAAAATCAACAATTTAAAAGAAAAAAAAAAGCATATGTAAATGTATTTGTTTATGTTGTTGTTGTGTTGGCCCCGACTCAACCCTAATTATCCTAGTATTCAAATCATGAATATTTGGGGGCTTTTCGTAGGGTATAAAGTATATTAAAGCAAAAGTTAAAGTTGTCTTGTGATTGAAGGCTTATTGAATAAGACTTTATCATAATTTGGGAGATGTTAACTGATTGAGATTATAAAAGTACAACATGAATGAGAATGCAACTCGGTTAACTACCCTTCCATCCAGTAAATACTAGTACTTGTTTCAGCTGTGCAGTGGGTCAACATGAAAGGAAGTTCATTGCTTATATGCAGAACAATGTTATGGAATATATTTATGTATTTGTCAATAATTTCATGTTGAAGTGAATGTAAATGGTTTATGTTTGCTGTAAATATTTTGTGGATTTATATAGTGTTCTCATGAATATATATACATGTAAAGCAGCGAGCTGGCAGAGACGTTAGGATGCCAGGCGAAATGCTTAGCGGTATTTCATCTGCCGTTACATTCTGAGTTCAAATTCCGCCGATGTCGACTTTGCCTTTCATCCTTTCCAGGTCGATAAATTAAGTACCAGTTGCATACTGGGATCGATCTAATCGACTGGCCCCCTCCCCAAAAATGTTGGGCCTTGTGCCTAGAGTAGAAAAGAATATATATACATGTGTGTGTGTGTATGTATATATATATATATATATATATATATATATATATATATATATATATATATGTGTATGTATGTGTGTATGCTCTGCATGTGGACATGTGTGTGTGTGCATACAGTCATACATACATTGTTTTGTTGTCACCTAATTTTCTATTGGAAGTGTCAACTCTGACAAGGATAGCATTATCTCTTTTTAAGGTTGTTCAATTTTTCTCAGTTGATTACCGATTGAGTAAACAAATCCATGAAAGAACTTATAATGCTGATCAGAAATGTCAAATTTGCTGAAATAAAGGAATAAGTACCAACCATTATTTATACTTTGTCTTGTATACCACTGTGTAAAAGACTAATGCAACCATGGATTTACAATATAAAATGGTGATGAATCATAACTTTGCACCCTGCCATAATCATACACAGAATTCTTTATTAATCTAAAAAAGATTTGTTCGTTTGGTATATTTGTATTAACAGAGTGCATATGAAGTATTTTACCCTGATTGGTGGTAATCCCTCATTGATAACTCTGTCTATCTGTCTTTCTACCCATGCCTGCATGGCAAACGGACATTACAAGATGATGATATATACACATATCTTATATGATTTCTAGTCTTCCACATGTGCATTTGGAGTTGGATGAATGGTTTTCAGGACTGTATGTCAGCTTTTGTATTCCTTTGTTATCTTCCTTATAGGAATTTGAACACTTGAGATCATCTATCATCAAACAATCCCATGTATTTCATGATATCTCTCTTCTGTAGTTTTCTTCCGTTCCCACTACTTAACAATTTTCTATCCAACAGTCTTTTTAGCATATGAATCCTCTGTCTGTCCTTGCACAAGATTCTCTCAAGCACACTATATCATATTCATTTTGTATCCCATTTTTCTCTCACTTCCTTTGTTTTCTGTCATTCATGCACACTAACATTGCACACCCAGCAGAGCATGCTTGCCTTATTTCTTTCCAGCATTTGCACATTTTCTGTATTCAATGCCAATGTTAGGCTACCATGCAACATTGCACATCGTAATGTGTATCTTCATATCCATACAATGCTCATAACAATTTATACTGGATTACATTACATTACATATCACTATATAATCTAAATGTGTCATAAATTCTTCGAGTAAATATGAGCTTATAGTAGAAACTCTGGAATATACTAGAACATAGAACTTGAATGAATAGATAATGTATAATTATTACATAATCTTTATCTGATTGTGAAGGAACTTTTTGGCTGATGATGTTCAAATGTGAGAGCAACCCTGCTTCAGCAGTTCTGTTATCTTTACACAAACACACACACACACACACACTCATGCATACGAGGGTGTGCTGGAGAGTTCCTAGCTTTGGGTACATGAAAATACAGGAGGATCAGTTAATTATGATTTTATTCAGCTTATTCCCTTCTCAGATTCATACACTTATTGTAGCAGTCCTTCAGTTATTCTAAGCTCTTGAAAAGAACTTGGAAGTTTGGGTCTCCAACCAGGTTTTTTGCAATACCCTTGAAGCCAGAAACTTTTCATTACCCCTTTTATATGTACACACACACACGTGTGCACATATATAGCTAGCTAGGCAGACAGGCCGGACATAATAATTATTGTGCTTGACATCTCAAATTTAGTTGTGAATGAACACACGTAGACATGTATGCATGCACACATATGCACACACAAACACACACACACACAAACTATATATTTCAACAGTGGCTGTGTCTGTACTTTGTTAATAAAACTTAATTTCGGGAGAGTACTTATGTTCCTGTTGTCTTTCCCAAGGTCAGCCCTGAGCAAGCTCACCTATCATTAATTGCATTCCAGTGATTACCTTACCATCACTTTTATCAGATATATGGTACCCTCTACAGTATTAAGATATGTGTCACTTTTACAAGACATCAAGTTGTGGGTTTTAAGGAAGATTTGGTTGGTATTTCTAGCAATTGAACTGCCATTGTTTATTGATAGTAATGAGTATTTGATAATTCTTCTGGTAAAGATTTATAAACTATAACATTTCAACTCTCATTTGATATATATATATATATATATATATATATATATATATATATATATAGCTTGGATGTGATTTAATACGATTTTCAAGATTGTTTGAAGTTGAGTCAGTCTTTGGAAAAAGCAGTGTTGTTTCTTGTAGTGTAAAACAGAAAATCAATCCCAAAACCAATTGTGCCACTGAAGCAGTTACATAATACTTGCATGTTATTTACACCATGTTCTGGTTAAATAACACTCAAGTATTTAAAGATAACAAGGAATTGACAAAATTGTTTACACTTTGCCAAAAATGACTTATAATGCTTGGTTGAGATCCTTAATATCTAAGTTCAAATACTGCCAATGTAGAATTGCATTTTATCCTTCTGTGAGTGATAACAGAAAGTACCTGTCGAGTGATATTTTTGCAGGTGAAAGCCATAATCATCCCCATCATCATTTAACATCTGTTTGCTTTCCATGCTGGCATGGATAAGATTGTTTAACAAGGAACATGTGAGCAGCAGGGCTGTGGCAAGCTCCTGTGTAATCTTTGGTGAGGTTTCATTGGTGCTTGATGCAGCCCTGCACTTTGCTTCCAGTGGAGAGTATTTAGGTGTTAGGGCATTTATCTTCTAATATTACTTTATTTCCATGACTGAACTGTGGCCATGCTGGGGCAATGCAAAAGTTTCATTGGAGCTTGATTCAGCCCTGCACTTTGCCTCCAGTGGAGCATATTTAGGTGTTAGAGTATTTATCTTCGAACTTTACCTTGTTTCTATGATTGAACTGTGGCCATGCTGGAACAATGCTTTGAAGGGCTTAATCAAATAAATCAATCACAGTACTAATTTTATAAGTTTGGCATTCATTCTATGTATTCACTTACAAGGCATTAGTCAGCTTGTGACTCGTCATCATCAGCATCACCATCGTTTAACATCTGCCTTCCATGGGTTGGAAAGTTTGACTGATGCCAGCCAGAAGACTATACCAGGCTACTGTGTCTAACTATAGTAACAATACATTTTCCCAAGGTGCTGCATAGTAGGACTGTACATGGAACTAACTAGATGTTAGCAAAATGAACTTCTGAATCAAACAACCATAGTAGCACCTTTGCAAAAAAACAAAAAAGAACAAAAAAGAAACTTTATATTTTCTCCTCCAAATTCCATTTTCAAATACATAATGTCTCACTATGAAATTAATGTGCATTGCTCACCTGTCAGGTAGTATTAGGTGAGAGCTTCAACTGAAGTAAAATTGATCTGTTTCTTTTTGTTTTTAAAAAGGTGAGAAAAAAACAGAGAAAGTCTGAAGTAAAATGAAAAAAAGAATAGCTGTGTGGTTTAGAAGTTCACATCCCAGTCACACGGATTTGGGTTCTATCCCAGTCAATGACATCTTGTGTAAGTGTCTTTTACAATAGCCCTGGGTTGACCAACATTTTGAGAATGGATTTGGCAGTTAGAAAACAAAGGACAACACATACATACATATAATGCATGTATGTGAACATACACAGATGCATATGCATGTGTCTGTGAATGGCTGTAGGTATGTGTGTCTGTGTCTGTCTGTCTTGAAATTCCAAAACATTTATAAATGAGTGCTATAACTATACAAGCAGTGTCCTTTCGTTTCCGGTCTGTGAAAACCATCTGGTTTTTGGGTGACAATTACATGGAAACGGGGGAGGGTTGCCAACAAGAATACCATTTATTCTGATAGAATATTTTGGTCATAACTGGCCTAAATATTCTGTGTGTTATGCTAAAACTGACCAGATGCAACCTCTCAAACCTACCCTACAATATCATTCTAAGAATAATGACATCATTGAAATCTTGAAGCTAAGAGATAATGCAGGATTAATTCAAAACAATGTAAATAAATAAACAATACGCTTGACAAAGAAATCTGAATACTAAAGGGTTAATAAGTGATTTGTATGAAGAAAGTCCTCTTTGTTAGTTGCTTGCTGTTTGTCACTCATTTATTGGTTGCTGTTTCTCATTTCAAGGGAGACAACCATCTTGCCAGGAATTAATTTAATTTCTTGTTAGTGATGTAAGTTTAAACGAGGGAAGTACATCACATATTTTTGATATATTCAATATAATTTCATTTTTGTTTTTTTTTTGTTTTTTGTGTTGCAGTTATAAAGTCTTTAATATCTAATGTATAGAAGTCACCATTTTGATACAACTGAATCTTTTCAGTACGAAGTAGTTAATGTCTTTTAGACTATATTATTCTTTTATTAACAATTGCAGCATGAAAGGTGTTTATAAGCCATTTAAGAAACACACAAAAAAACGTTAGATTCACTTCAACATTTAAATTTAATTTGCCAAAATATTTTCGTCGCTTTGAGACCATGACCTCTTCACTGACAAAATTCTGTGCTGCACAGAATTTTGTCAGTGAACAGGTCGCAGTCTCAAAGCACCAAAAATATTTTAGCAAATTAAATTTAAACGTCGAAGTGAATCTAACGGTTTTTGTGTGTTTCTTAAATGGCTTATAAACACCTTCCACACAGCAATTGTTTTCGTTCCAGCATACGATCTCAGATCAGGTCACTTACTATGCAAGTACATTTCTGTTATTCTTTTATTCTTTATTCTTTTATTTGTTTCAGTCATATGACTGCACCCATGCTGGAGCACCACCGTTAGTTGAGCAAATCGATCCCAGGACTTATTTGTTGTAAGCTTAGTACTTATTCTATCGGTATCTTTTGCCGAACCGCTAAGTTATGGGGACATAAACACACCAGCATCGGTTGTCAAGTGAAGTTGGGGAGAAAAATACATAGAAACATATACACAACACACACACACACACACACACACACACACACACACACACACATATATATATATATATATATATATATATATATATTTATACGATGGGCTTCTTTCAGTTTCCATCTACCAAATCCAATCACAAGGCTTTGGTCGACCCTAGGATATAGTAGACAACACTTGCCCAAGGTGTCACGCTGTGGGACTGAACCCATAATCATGTGGTTGGTAAGCAAGCTACTTACCACACAGCCACTCCTGTGCCTATTATTTGCATTATAAAAGAAAAATCCATTTTGGAAAGGGGAGAGAGCTGAGAGAGATGTTTGGTGGAAACAGTTGGCTCCAAGAAACTTGTTTTCAAACAACAAACAATTAACGGCAGATGGTCATATGAATGTAGGTAGTAGCTTATGGCAAAATATTGGTACTATCCTGTACTTCAGTTAATCCCAACAAAGTCTGGTTAAGCTTGTAGATATGATAAAGTTACACAATCCAATTTACAACATTATGGAAATATATATGTGTTTGTGTGTGTGTGTGTGTGTGTGTGTGTTTATGTATATATGCATGTACATACATATGTATGTGTGTATGTATGTTTGTATGTGTGTGTATGTACACATGTATGTATTCATGTAATATTTTTATATATATACATATATACATGCATATATAATACTTTATCATATATATTTATGTGTGTGGGGGTGTAAACTTAAGTGATATATATATATATATATATATATATATATATATATATACATACACTTAAGTTTACACCCACACACACATAAATATATATGATAAAATATTATAAATATCAAAGCAAGGAAGATATCAAATAAATGTAAATATGTTTCCGTGTTGCTGAATTGTGATGTTGATGATGATAACAAGAATAATAATAATAATAATAATGATAATAATAATAATAATAATAGCAGAAGTAGTATCTATTACTTCTGAGAAAAGGAATGGTAAATCGCCTTTGAAATCAGCAAAGAATTAGGAGCAGATGTTAGCAAGAACAGACTTAGGTTGCGGATCCATTTCAGAGTGGAGTATGTCATGCTGAACTTGCTTTAGTTAATCCCAAGAAAATTCGGATTAAGCAAAGAAATGATTGAAGATGAAGCAGAAGACTAGTGGAAAGAGAGTGAGACCAAGAGACATAAGCAGAGAGAGAGAGAGAGAGAGAGAGAGAGAGAGAGAGGGGGGGCGAGAGAGGTGGATGAGACAGTGATAGAGATAGATAGAGAGGGAGAGATAATGAGAGAGAGAGAGGGAGAAAGAGAGAGAATGAGATAGGCCTTAGCAGCATGACCGTTTCTAATCCATGCCAGCATGAAAAATTGGTGATTGCATAATGTATCATGATCCAGATGTCAGATATGGATATTGGATATTAAGACAGTGTTGAAGTTGCTGTTGTTGTTGTTGATGTTGGTGGTGGTGGTGGTGAAGGTGATGGTTATGGTAGATTTATTATTAGTAATTTTGTTGTTGTTGGTAGAGTTGTGGTGGTGGTGGTGTTAAAAGATACCGTTGGTAGTAATGTTGATACTAGTGTACGTATAGAGATAGTAGTAGTGATGATGGTAGTAGTAGTAGTAATAGCAGTGTTTAAGATCGTCGTGTTGTTGGCGGTATGGCGGCTCATATTAGAGGCCAGTAGAATACTGACCCAGATGATATATCGTGTGTTAATAAAATTGATGAGCAGAAAGCGATGGAGTTTGGAAATAAACAAGACGAGACTGCAGAAATCAAATTATTCATAAACATAATAGTCTCGCATATGAATAAGAGTAAGTTCTAAATCCTCAACCAAATGAAATTATCAAAGCAATTACTAGACAAAAACTTCCTATAGGAGTGTTTTAAATGTAAAATAAATCAAGCAAGGGATGTAACTCTTGTAAGATCAGTTGATCACATTATTTGAGCAGTATAAAGAATATAGACTAAAGTGTATCTGGCTTTTAAAACCAACTGATAACAGCAACTGACTTGTTTCGATTGTATTAGATCTCCTCAGTGAAACATATTTTCATTGGACATCGACTTCCTTTGGCTCAGTCTTTAGTGTCATTTTGTGCCTTGCCTGGAGTAAGATACAGTTTTTCTCGGTTCATCTTCAGATATTTATGTCAATATATTTGTTTGTTTTTGGGCTATCTGCACTTATTTTACAGGCATTGCTCATCTTTAATGATTCATTTGTAATCCTGTCCCAGTCCATTATTAATATCTGGCCAATCTGTCTGAGGTCCTTGCGTTTTATTTCAAGAAAAACATTAATGTAACTAGTTTAGTCGTTTAGCACCGATATTGACATTACGTCGGACCAGAAGATGCAGCAAATTTTTCTCAAGCACCCGTGGTGGATAACATCGATCGTATTCCTGTTTCCCTTTACCGGCAAGCAGTATTGTGAGCCATTAATTAGAACATCTGTGAATGATCGACACCATTTCGTATTGACCATAAAATAGTCGATCTTATTGAACGATCTACTGACTGATAAAATGTACGTGAGCTTAAAGATGCTGTTCTGAAGAAACGTAATATCTCCAATGAAACATTTCAAAAGCTTGCCATTCTATTCAGTGCCTCTAAATATTTCAACTCGCAACACATGGTGACCATCTGCAAATCTCAAATGAGACCCACAATAGAATGCTGCTCTCAGAGACAGTCTGAATCGTATTCTTAGTAGGATTAACCCAATTAACTGGCATTCAATCATAGATAGACGAGTTCCACCCTCTGTCGCCCCCCTCTCTCCTATTACTACTATAACGGAGTTCAATCAGAGTTGGTTCTTCTGCACTTTCACAAATCAAACATTCTCGACTATCTCCTCTTCCAGCTATCATCACCCTTGCTGCGCCCAATTTTCCCGGCTCTACACTATTCCCTACGTCCATTATTCCCCAAAGCATTGACATTCTGCTATCTCGCTTGCACGAGTTGACCTGTGACTATGTAAACGGAACATTAACGAAATCGAGCACACCAATCGCAATTAGTCTGCGATTGTCATGAGCACAGAACCTTTCTCCAAATTCAGTATGTAACTAAGAAAAACTTGTTCATCCAATAACGAGCAGGACGTTCAGGATTATTTTTCAGTTTCTGTTCATCATATCATAGACTTATTTTATCATAAACCTTTACGTAATCAATATTAACAGATCTGGACTTAGCAGTCAGGTCCTTAGTTTATAAGCGCATATAACAACAGATGTTGGATACGACCAGGATATACCATTTCAAAGCATTCATCTTTCACCACATCATCGACTAGATTTCTTGGTGCATAGCTCTGAATGGCGGTAACCTTGCAGTGGTTTGAGCTCTGAATATCCACTGAACGGGTTCCATCTTAACAAGCTGCTGCCTTTGGCATTTGCAATTACCAGGGCTACACTTTTGATATCGATCTTCTAACGTACGGGTTACAGAATAGCGGAACAATGATTTGTGCTTTGGTGACCGGATACAACCAAACGACAGCAATGTCCAGGTGATGTCTTTTCCTTGCTCTCAAGCAATTTTGGTATTTCATGAATGGTTAATTCCAAGCTCATAATCAGTCCAAAGCATTGAATTCGAGTAAACTATTATTCCTGTCAGTCTGCCTGCCTCTCTGCCTGTTTGTTTCTCTCTCACTATGTATATATGTGTGTGTGTGTGTTCGCGCGCGCCAGTAATATAGTTGTATATATCTACGTTACTATGTGTGTGTGTTTATATATATATATATATATATATATATATATATATATATATATATATATATATAAAGATAAATAGATAGATAGACAGACAGACAGATAAATAGATATGAAATATTATGTGTACGTACACACACGCACATATATAGACGCAATTTAAAATACAAGGAATTATTAATATTGATTTATTGGACCGTGAAAAGTGTAAGACTCATTGGATTCTGTACATTATCAACAGTAAAGAATTTACAACGATGTAGAGGGCGCCCGAGGGAGGTTAATTGGTACACAACATATCTACAGCTTGAGGCATGCGAGGATTCTCAAAAGTTGTATTCAAATTTTGACATTTCCATCTGTTTCCACAAAGCCAGTTCTGGCAAAGGGGAAACCAGAATTGAAGATGATGATGATGATGATGGTGATGGTGGTTGTGGTGTTGTTGCTGCTGAAGATGATGATGGTGCTTATCGTTCTGGTATTTGTAGGAGTGGTGGCAGTATTCTTAGTTTAGTGGTGATAGTTACTATTTTATGATAAATTATTTATATGTTTATTTATTTTAATGGCGAAGATTAGGAATATATCATTCGTGTGTGAGCGTGCATGCTGCACGTTAAAAAATTTCTCGAATCATAGGAATCAATGTGAATGAAAAAGGTTTGTTGGTGTATAGACAAAATAAACACATACATGCATATACATATGTACACAGACACACATACGTATATATATATATATGTACACACACATATATATATATATATATATATATATATATATATATATATATATATATATATATATATAGACGGTTTAGATATAGATTCAAGGTTGAATATGGTACTTATGCATAGGCACCCAAATATCGTATCCCAAAGGGATAGGTGATCAAAATCAAAAAAATAAGCAACACGGATTTCAAAGGTGATTGCAGTACGCACGTTTCATGCTACTCCAATTTATTTAAGTAATGCGAGCATTACATTAAATGCAATATGAAGAGCAATCTTCAGCTGCATGAAAATGCAGAAAATTACATGTATATATATATGTTCGAGCAAGGCTGTTAATGGAAGGCCAACAGTCGCCATGCATACCAGGCTCTCGTATCTATGCTACCGATCTTATTCAAGGGAAAAGCTAAGGTCACACCAGTTCCACCGAAACTCATTTCTACAGACGAATGAACTGGAGCAGCAGGAAAAAAAAATGTGTTGCTCAAGAATTGGGCAAAAAGTCCAGTCCGGGTATCGAACTCACTACGTCATGATTGTGAGCCCGAAACTCTAACCACTGAGCCATGCGCCTTCATATTAATATCTCACTGAATAAAAATTCAAACCATGCACAATAACAGCGATTAATATACATATATACATTTATATGTATACATCCGAACACACATACGTACGTATATACACATCTCATATGCATACGTATATACATACGTATATGCAATCTTACACACACATACGTTCCGTTATTCTTTACATCAAGATAAAAATCATAAATATGTCAGCATTATTTCAGTATTATCACATAATTACACGAAATGCAAGAACAAGCAGGAGGAGGTATATCAATCAAATATGACATTTTCTGCTCCACTTAATATCTTATCTTTTGCTTACACGATCAAAACTGGCCAAATTTTTGTTTCCGTTTTCTGTGTTGCTTTTGTTTGGTTTCATTTTCCAGCAGTTTTGTAGTTGTTGTATGTAGAAATGCATATTGTCTTTGAGTTCTTTGAATTAATGCCGAAAAAAATGCTTAACCAATTCCATGTCATCTATCAAACGCAGTTGTTGAACATAAAATTTTGCAATAAATTTGACATCCACTCTGTATGTGCCTCTCTCTCTCCTTCTATTCCTTCATTTTCTCTCTCGCCTCTTACGCTTTCTTCTTCATATTTCACTTTTGTTTTTCTTTTATCGCATCTTCGTTTCTTTCCCTTCTTCGTTTTCTCGTTGTTGTTGTTGTTGCTCTTCTTCTTTTTCTTGTTGTTGTTGTTGCTGTTCTTTTTCTTCTTCGGTTTCTTGTTGTTGTTGCTCTTCTTTTTTCTCCTACTTTTCTTCTTTTTCTCCTCCTCCTTGTTGTTTTTTTCTTCTTCTTCTCCTTCTTCTTCATTCTCTTCATCTTCTTCATTCTCTTCTACTTCTACTTCTTCTTCTTCTTCTTCTTTTTCTTCATTCTCTTCTTCTTCTTCATTCTCTTCTTCTTCATCTTCTTCTTCTTCATTCTCTTCTTCTTCATTCTCTTCTTCTTCATTCTCTTCTTCATCTTCTTCTTCATTCTCTTCTTCTTCTTCCTTCTCTTCTTCTTCTTCTTCTTCATTCTCTTCTTCTTCTTCTTCTTCTTCATTCTTCTTCATTCTCTTCTTCTTCTTCTTCGTCTTCATTCTCTTCTTCTTCTTCTTCATTCTCTTCTTCTTCTTCTTCTTCATTCTCTTCTTCTTCTTCTTCATTCTCTTCTTCTTCTTCTTCATTCTCTTCTTCTTCTTCATTCTCTTCTTCTTCTTCTTCATTCTCTTCTTCTTCTTCTGCATTCTCTTCTTCTTCTTCTTCTTCATTCTCTTCTTCTTCTTCTTCATTCTTCTTCTTCTTCTTCTTCATTCTTCTTCTTCTTCATTCTTCTTCTTCTTCTTCTTCTTCTTCATTCTCTTCTTCTTCTTCATTCTCTTCTTCTTCTTCTTCTTCTTCTTCATTCTCTTCTTCTTCTTCTTCTTCTTCTTCTTCATTCTCTTCTTCTTCTTCTTCTTCTTCTTCTTCATTCTCTTCTTCTTCTTCTTCTTCTTCTTCTTCATTCTCTTCTTCTTCTTCTTCTTCTTCTTCTTCTTCATTCTCTTCTTCTTCTTCTTCTTCTTCATTCTCTTCTTCTTCTTCATTCTCTTCTTCTTCTTCTTCTTCATTCTCTTCTTCTTTTTCTTCTTCATTCTCTTCTTCTTCTTTTTCTTCTTCATTCTCTTCTTCTTTGTCTTTTTTGCTTAACTCACACACACATTTATACGTATGAATACAGCAAAGCAAGTGAAAATTTAAACAAACTTAAATCTTTAAATATACATGAAAAATCGAAAAAAAAAACATAACTATCATATACATTAAGAAAATTAATTTTAAATGATTATAGTTCCTTACAGTTCAAAAGATTAAGATAAGTGAAAAATGAATAATTAATTCTCAAAATGTATTCTACTTTAGATTTAAAGTCATTTTCTCTTTTGTTAAAATAATTCAATCAGTGAAGTAAAGCCGCCATGAAAATGACAAGTTACAAACATATGTTTAATGAAATAGTGTTTATATACATAATATTAAAGTTCAATCAATAATAGAGATTCCATGAGAAAATATTGAAGTGTTTGACTTTATAGTTTGTTTTACACGAATAATTAAGATGTCGAACTTTCAGATAAAAATGCAGGGTGTATAAGAATTTTGTTTAGCAAAAGCATGGCTTCGTATGCAATCCATGTATGTGTGTGTGTATATATATATATGATAGATCGTTGACCAAACACCATCCAATTTTTTTTCTCCGTGTTTTTCTCCTTGTTTTCTCCGTATTCTTTCTGTTGAAGAGCGTAGCTCGAAACGTTAAAGACTTTCTGTATTCCCGAGCGTCAAACTAATACATCCTTTTGTTGTTTATACCACCTGTCCTCGTCTGTTGTTGTTTTTTTCGTACATTCTCCCATATATATATATATATATATATATATATATATATATATATATATATATATATACGCACATATATATACCTTGCATAAATATACACAGTCTTTCTCATACACACTCATATACGTATTTGTGTGTGTGCTAAATTGAATAAGAAAATATTGAATGTGAAAGAAATGTAAGTAGGTTACATCGACGCCAGTGTACAACTGGTATTTGAACACACAACGTAAAGATCGACGATATGCTGGAGAACATTTTGCCCGGCGTGCTAACGATCTGGCCAGCTCGCTGCTTTAAGAATTAAGTGTATTGAGAATACTTGGGGTGAATTAAGAATATTAATAATCGAGCTGGCAGAAATGTTAGCACGCCGAGCGCGCGATATGCTTAGCGGTATTTTGTCTGTCTTTACTTTCTGAGTTTAAATTCCTCCGAGGTCGACTTTGCCTTTCATTCTTTCAGGGTCGATAAATTAAATACCAGTTGCTAATTGACTGGTCTCCTCCCCCAAAATTTCGGGCCTTGTGCCTAGAGCAGAAAATAATAAATAGAAAACCACTTACCAATTGTTGGCTAGTAATCCAAGAACCTACCAATTCGTTTGATATCTTAGTTGATTATGTTACGTACAACATCGAATGCATTCTGGGTAATAATATACAATAATTGTATAGTGGACATTTGGAAATGCAGAAGTAGTTCAAAAGTGCTTTGGGGAAAAGAAAACTTGCTATACTATTAAAAGAAAGGCTCTCATATGCTAAGATTTTCCTGGGGTTGACTATTTTATAAATATCTTTCATCCATATCTGAAAAGTGGATGCGGAATAATACTTTGTAGTTGACAGGAACTGTATTTCTTCATATCAGAACTGATGCGTTACTTCATTTATATTATAATAATATTTACGTACTAAAACGCATATTCATTGCTCCTTCATAGTATGTCTTCACACTTAATTAAATGACGAACTACGTAATGCATTTTGAAAAATGCTAATTTAACATAATGGGCAAAAAACGTTTTGTTAAATTTTCACGGAAAATATTCTTTTCTACTCTAAGCACAAGGCCCGAAATTTTGGTAGAGGGGGCTAGTCGATTAGATGGACCTCAGTACGCAACTGGCATTTAATTTATCGACCTCGAAACGATGAAAGGCAAAGTCGACCTCGGCGGAATTTGTACTCAGAACGTGACGACAGACGAAATACCGCTAAGCATTTCGCCCAGCGTGCTAACGTTTCTACGTGCTCGACGTCTTTTTCACGGAAAATATTACTTACGATAGTGTTTTAATCATTGTAAGACATATTTCGAAAAGTCGCAGCCAGAAGGCTGTAATCTTGAAGTTATTTGCCATACATGCATTGCACTCAGGTATTTCATACCAAGTTTAGATTTATTCATTGCAAATTATCGTATATAACTGCTATTTCTAAACAGTATAAATTTCTTTTGATGTTTAACCCCAGTCAATCTTAATTGAACATACCTATAATAAGGCAATTCAGCCGTCACATATAAGGATACATAGTGATGTATTATCTAGAGCCCTTTCTTTATCCAAAGGGGTGTGAATTGAGCTTTTATTTCTTACCGATTGTTAAACCACATAGCAGAATTCTTAGTTGCTTTTATAGCTTATAAGAAATTGTGAATTTTGGGAGCAAATTGAGAGATTTTTGTACAATAAAACCAAGTCCGGTATTTGAAAGTATTTTATCATCAGTAGAGGAATGAAAGGCAACATCAAATTCAGCCGGATTTGAGCATAAAATGTAAAGATGCGTAGTTAAATACCGCAAAGACATTTTTCTAAATTTATAGTGCATGTTTATACGTATATCAGCAAAATTAGCTTCTAAAACCATCGAAATATTCATTAACTTGAATTAAATGTAATGTAATATTCAATTAGCAAAATTTAGAGATTAATAATCTTGCAAAGGCTTTAAAATAGATGATATTCTACCATGGGTACTACTTCACAAATGTCGCAATAAAAGCAGCCTCCTCATTTTCCAAGTAATATCTAGCAGTTATAATTTTATGAAATACTGTTTGAAGGGAACTGGATATATTAATTTGTGTTCAGAGCTAAAAACGTTTCTATGGAGTTTCAAGTACAAATCTAGCTGTAAGATTTGTACCTATAAAACAAAATTACCGAAGAGAGGAAAGACAAGCTATGTAGGTCTAATCTTGCAAAGTAAATAGTTATAGTGGAGGCGCAATGGCCCAGTGGTTAGGGCAGCGGATTCGCGGTCATAGGATCGTGGTTTCGATTCCCAGACCGGGTGTTGTGAGTGTTTATTGAGCGAAAACACCTAAAAGTTCCACGAGGCTCCTGTAGGGGATGGTAGCGAACCCTGCTGTACTCTTTCACCACGACCTTCTCTCACTCTTACTTCCTGTTTCTGTTGTGCCTGTAATTCAAAGGGTCTGCCTTGTCACACTGTGTCACGCTGAATATCCCCGAGAACTACGTTAAGGGTACACGTGTCTGTGGAGTGCTCAGCCACTTGCACGTTAATTCCACGAGCAGGCTGTTCCTTTGATCGGATCAACTGGAAACCTCGACGTCGTAAGCGACGGAGTGCCAGTGCAGTGCAAATAGTTATATACTACTTTCTGGAAGAGGCATATCTCAATTAACATTAAGCGTTAAGCTTGATGGGAATTTCGAATAACATGCATCTCTTCTATCTATTTTAAGTGCTTAGGTCTATTCGCTATTGATAATCTGAACATAAGAAAGGGCAGTGAATATCGACACGGCATGAACAGACTTAATTAAAAAAAAGGATACTGGAGAAAGCTACTCACAAAAGTTAGCACCATTGTGGGATACTGTGATGCATAATAATATACAAGGGCCTTTCATTACTTAACCAAGTTTTAGACAATTGCGCATTCTTATATATTAGCCATTACTTTCAATTACTATTGTAAATAACGAAGAGATTTGTTATTGCAAATTTCCGATTCCACATTCGTAAAGTAAATAACATGTGTTTCTTATATGACAAGAGGTTTCTATCTTTCTAGTATCTGTCATTTAGATAATAGGATTTTGTTTTTCATTGTTACTCTGTTCTACTTAATTTACAGTGGACAGCTTAAGATATGCACTTAATTTCGTGTTCTATTTCATGGAGAATGTTAGATGTTTCAGGATAATGTAATATCGTCCAAGTGTGAAGTTAAATCTATTATCTTAATAACTGTGCAATACAAAACGAAGAACACACTCAAGTCGCTGAAACGTCAATTAAAACCATACTAGATTAGACTCCCAATAATCATATCTGAGTGCTCGAGTTAGTAGGCTTTCGTGTCGATGAAGTCTATCTCTCAGATCCGGTATTGTCTCGACGAGGATTGAGTTAAATAGCAACAAACTAGCAAACGGAAAACATACTATATTCCATGATCACAGTCAAGTTAGGCAAAGTCAGACACCGATTGGCATCAAATAAAGTTTACTTTCAGAACTGGGTGTAGGGCATAATATCTGACAGCAGATGGAAAGTATCAAGGCCAGCCGAACAAGATGATGATTTTGGCTGTCAGAAGTTGGGTTCTATTTACTGTGGTTTTTAGCCATTTTTAAAGAAGTAACCCGATGGATAGTCACAGATTCTTCTTGAGTATTCTGGTGATGCGGGATGATATACTAGCTGCACTCCTCTCTTAAAAGACCTGCCTGGAGTGCAAGAGTTGTTGAATTTTTTGCTAAAAGTTTCTGAAGAACTAGCCTGCTTGGAAATTTTTCTTATCATGGAAAAGTAGAGAATAAATGTCTTAATCTAGCTTTTGCAATATTCTCCTTAAGTTTTGTTTATAAAGATTGCTCAACGAGGCTATATATTGATTTTTAAAATTAATTGCTAAACTAATCAAAATAGAAATTGTAAATCATGCAAACAATGGCGTCTGATTGTAGCTTAAACCGTAGGTTATACATTCATGCATTCATACATACATACATACATACATACATACATACATACATACATATGCATTCATACATACATACATACATATGCATTCATACATACACACATACATACATACATATGCATTCTTACATACATACATACGTACATACATACATATGCATTCATACATACACACATGCATACATACATACATATGCATTCATACATACATACATACATACATACATACATACATATGCATTCATACATACATACATACATACATACATATGCATTCATACATACACACATACATACATACATATATATAAGTTAAGATCTTGTACAAATACACAGAAGAGAATGCTTGCAGTAGAATACCATCACGTGACCCTGCTCCACGAGCGCATTATGTTTACCTGCTTTGATCGTGTCAAATCATACTAATAATATAACATGCCTTTTGTATATGTGCCTTGCAGACAAACTAACGAAAGCAGAAGCCATTTGAATATTTTATAGCCAGCCACTAGATAAGCAAATACAGTCTGTAAAATAAATACAATTATACAAATAGACAAATATGCAGAAGAATACCCCGTCAGCCATTTTGAAAACTTGCTCAGACGCAAATAATAATAGACCGATAAAGAAACTCCATGGCAGTTGTTTACATTAAGATCCCTTTAAGAATGATTCTGATTTTTATCATTATAGTGGTCTATAACAAGCATTGATTTTTTTTTCTTGTAATCTGACAGCCAAGTAACTTTGTATAAATCTGTCGAAGTCAGTTTATCAGCACAGTACATAGTGGTCATTTGCTAAATGTGATATTAGTGAAATAACTGATTAGATAAGTAAACAGACGAATTTATTCATTTCACATTGAGGGCTGTCTTATTGTTCTGGCTACAGTGGCGACAGCCGTAGAATAAGTAGAATTAAATCGTTCATTCGTCAAAATCAGCTGACTCCACCATTGTAATTTTGTTTGAGTTCATTTCACATTAATTACATCTCTACTTCACACAGGGAAATGCATGATGATCACAACATTTTATTTCTTCATTCATGAAATCATGGCTTATTACCCAATAGACAAATATTCATTGCTCACTCACACGTAAATACACCTGCATTTATACGCATAAATATAATACACAGGACTCTCGTCTTTTAGACGCTTGTCTGGCTTTTAAATTTTTAGATTATAAAACGTTGAAATACTACCTTTAACAATGGAGAATAAGAGAAAGAATCCGTCGATGACAATATCAGAATAAGGTCGAAGCATGTACGCTGTTTTTCATTGAATTTTTGTTTCGTATTTAACTTTAACGCTCTAAATATATGAATTACTCATGTCCAATCTAGCAACATCCTAGCACGTAGGTATTAATGAACGCCTCATATTCTCCAAGTTGGTCTTTCCATTTTTCAACATATTTGAAGTTCGGTAGCCCCTATTATATATTTTTCTTCCTCACTACTGCTAACTCAAGTCTCTATCGCCCCCCCCCCCTCCTGCTTCTGAATCTCTTACCTATCCTTTTCAAATATGCAAGCGTTATATTTGATAATTTTTTTTATTGTCCACAGGGGGCTAAACATACAGGGGACAAACAAGGGCAGACAAAGGGATTAAGCTGATAACATCAACCCCAGTGCGTAACTGGTACTTATTTAATCGATCCCGAAAGGATGAAAGGCAAAGTCGACCTCGGCGGAATTTAAACTAAGAACGTAACGGCAGACGAAATATCGATAAGCATTTCGCCCGGCGTGCTAATGATTCTGCCACCTCACCGCCCTAATTTAATCGTCACACAATCCTTCCCGCCAACATTCCATGACGTGGGATCAAAAGTGTCTTAACTTCCGAGTACTGAGAACCCTTGTTACAATGCTGTGTCTTCCCAGGTTTGACTTGCAAAGGATTATTACAAACGGATTACGTCGGACTTATCTTCCGCTGTATCAGATTTGATTTGGGTTTAAACAACAACAGTGCAGACGTTTGGTGGAATGTTTTGTGTATAGGGCTCAAAACCGTAAAGTTGTAGGCTTGATTCTTGAACGGATTGCTTGTTGTATTCATGAATACTTACTACTCCTTAAGCTCTTCTCTCTTTATGTAATATATGTAGGCCTTCAACGATTTCCCTCCACTGCTCTCAACTATGGGAAGTATCAGTGATCTTTCGGTACTAGATCCCATAACTTCCGGCCGTTGTGCGCACGCATACTGATTACATTATCGTATAGTGTGTTTATGTCTTTAAATTACTTGAAAATATGAAAAGACAACATTAAAAAGCAAAAAAAATAAATGGCCCACTAAACTCAAACCTTCTCCCCTCAGATTCATACAGTTCTCAAACTTTAAACACATAAACACACTATACGCTAATGTAATCAGTATGCGTGCGCACAACGACCGGAAGTTATGGGATCTAGTACCGAAAGATCGCCGAAATATCTTCTGTTTCTTGAGCCCTGCATTCTCAACTCTCACTCAATAGCTGTTTCCCGTTAATTTTAGGGCATGCTCCCTACGGCCTACCTTATGGGTTCTAGGACCTGATCCCCTTAAGGATGATGGTTTCCTTAAGGTGCAGCCCATTAGACTACACTTTTCTCTTCATATCTCTCCTCATGTTTCTCTTAGGAATGTTCTTCCTCTTTGTAGTGTGTCTTTGAGTGAGTCACTTCATTTCGCGTTCTTTCGCTCCTCTCAGTTGAAAATGAGCATCAATGATAGCTGGAAATGGAGGGTTACCGCTGCGGTGGATCTGGCCTCCTATTGAGCGTAGAATTTTAAGCCGTGTACTCCTTTATATTCTCAGCTCGTTAAACGTAAGGAAAACTAATTCCCGGCCTAATGGACCAGTCGTCTCCTAAACAACAAAAAGCAACCGTAATAGCAAGTCAACCATAGAGACTGAAGTCGAAGAAGAAGAACAGCAGCAGCAGCAACAGCAGCAGCAAAAAGTCAATCAAAATCAAGGGGTTGGTGTATGTTACGGTTGAAGCGTCATACATAAAGTACTGTTTTGTCTCTACTAAAGTCAATGATATGCGTATGTGTCAAGCTTGTCAGTCTCTCGACTTCTTTCAAACACCAGTCGAGCAACAAGTCTGCTAAGATATTTCATTGCTATTGCATATATTATAAACATTCTGTGAAAACATTAATGCAATTTTATTTTGTTCTTATTTTTTTTTTGTAATGTTTTTGTGTTCTCTTCAAGGTCTTCTTTTGTTTCAATCGAAATATCGACTAGACACATCTCATCGACACATTACATTAGTAGCAAGAAGTTGAAATGGACTGACTCAAATAACCAGTGTTGGAGGCTATACATCATTTTGCTTAACGCAATGCAAATTTTTGTAAATAATGATATGAACTTTCGATATTGCTCTGAGTTACACAACCATTCAGTTACACATACATACATAAACATACATACATACGTACGTACGTACGTACGTACGTACGTACGTTCAAAAACACACACGCAACTAATGGATCGCACACACATAAGTATTTTAACAAACATGGAAAGAGAGATCTATCGGGAAAATAAACTACACACACACACACACACGCATAGGTGTATAGATGTATGTAAGTATGTATATGAGTGTGTGCATGTTTAACGAATTCCTCAGGCGAAGGAAAATATATTTTGCTGTAGCACAGCTATTGATTGAGATTTCTGATATATATATATATATATATATATATATATATATATATATATATATATATATATATATATATGAATGTCTATCTATCTATCTAGCTAGCTATCTCTCTATCTATCTATCATGCATATGTGTGTGTGTGTGTGTATATATATATATACATATATATATATACACATACATATATACATATATATGTATATACATATATATGTATATATATATATGTATATATACATATATAAACATATATATACCTATATATATATATATATATATATATATATATATAGGTATATATATGGATGTATTTATGTATACATGTGTATTATGTTACATATATGGCGGGTTTTACAAACATGAAAAACAGAACTCAAAACATAAAGCAAAGCGTATATATACACATATACGCTAACATACACACAGACACACACACGCACACACACACACACACACACACACACACACACACACACACATGGGAATCGTGTAAAACCCAGTTGACAGTCATTTATCAAGCGTCGTATGTGAAAACAAATAAGGATCCTCAAACAAAATCTTTGATATCTGTCACTGATCACCGCCAGCGTCCTGCTGTGACCTTCAACAATATAAAACAATGCATGACATCAGACCTCCGGGATACATTTAATGAATTCAACTCCTTATAAATAGTAATTCGGTCAGCTCTTCACTTTAAGGATAACTTTCTCTCTTGCTGTATTCTTTTAGCCCCCTCCCCACTAAACGTCAAGGTTTTATTAATAGTGAAGGACAAAGAATTTTTTTGCAACTCTTCATTGAAACAAGGATAAAAGTAAATTGCTGAGTGCGCGCGCAAGCGTATGTGTGTGAGCGTGCGAGCATATTTGCTTATGTATGCTTGTGTGTATGTATATTAATGTTTACTCTTTTACTTGTTTCAGTCATTTGACTGTAGCCATGTTGGAGCACAGCTTTTGGTCGAGCTAATCGACCCAAGGACTTATTCTTTGTAAGCCTATAGTACTTATTCTACCGGTCTCTTTTGCCGAACCGCTAAGTTACGGGGACGTAAACACACCAGCTTCTTTCAGTTTCCGTCTACCAAATCCACTCACAAGGCTTTGGTCAGCTCGAGGCTATAGTAGGAGACACTTGCCCAAGGTGCCACACAGTGGGATTGAACCCGGAACCATGTGGTTTGTAAGCAAGTTACTTACCACACAGCCA
>NC_142936.1:79045959-79083459 GCF_046866305.1 Octopus bimaculoides | reverse complement strand
GGTTTAATTTTCAGGGACAGAATGTTCTCATACCTATTTTCGCAATTTTTTGTTTAATATGTTTGGTAAAAGGATATATATGTATTTTTTGTTTTGTTTAAACATGAGTTACCCTTATTTTTCTGCTGGTTTATACATGTGATTTTATATATTTATTAATAAAATCATTATTCTATTTTGTCTTTTATTAGTTAAACCAGTGTTTACATGAGAAGTATATTAATAACAACTAGGCTCAATACTTTTCGGGGACCGAATATTCTAGGACCACATTTTCTGGTCATAATATATATAATATATATATATATATATATATATATATATATATATATATATATATATATATGTGTGTGTGTGTGTGTGTGTGTGTGTGTGTGTGTGTGTGTGTGTGTGTGTGTGTGTGTGTATAACGATATATTACGACAGTTTTCATCAATCAGATCACTCACAAAGCATTCTTCTTCGGCAGGGGCTAAAGGTGTTGCACAGCAGGAATGAACCTGAAACCACATGGTTGCGAATCGATATTCTTAACAACACAATCATCACTAAGATCCGAAGATAGTGTTTACGTTATTGCTTATTTATTTATTTACTTGCGAAGCTCAAGTCCAGAGCCTACTCCTCGCCTTCCCAGTAAACCACCAGTACCCGACCTGCCGCAAAACCTTGCGGGAAAGTATTGGCTAAATCGGCCACAACATGACGCACTGTGACACATTTTCTTCTCCCATGTGATGTTCTGGTCATCGTCGACAACGACTGAGGGACATTAACATTATCATATATTTTCCTTTCATCCTGTCATTTATATTTTGCTAATTATCTACTACTTTTTCTTCCTAACAAATTTAGTGTTACATCCCAATTAGAATTCATTTATTTCGTCTCGTCTAGAAGCTTAATTTTGTATTCACATCAATATTGCATATTCATAATCATGATACTATCAAGTGTCATATAAGCAGGATTAGAGCTCAGACGTAAGACGACGGAATAAATGTTGCAAAACACTTCTGACACACTGATTCTGCTAAACCACAGCCGTGATAACATCATGACTTGGCTTACGGCGGTGAATGGCAGAATGACTACCGTGCTGGATAAAATGCTTAGTGGCATTTCTTCCGACTTTACGTTTAGAGTTCAAAAGCCGTCGGGGCCGACTTTGTCTTTCATCGTTTGAAGATGATAAAAAAAAAAAGGATCAGCTCGATATAATCAACTTAATTCCTTCCACGAAATTGCTGGCTTTGTTGTACCAAAGTTTGAAACGAATCTCGTGACTTGGCTTCGCACAGAAAGATTTATGAAGGGTGGGGTTCATATACTGCATGTTCGCCAGTGGATGACGAGGCCACAATTCAAGCAGGCTTGGCTACAACAGGTGAAGAAAGATTCCGTTATAGATTGAGTATTTCTGTGTTATGATCCTTCCTCAATGTTTTTTTTTTTTATTCAAGTCAGCCCCTCGTACATTCTCGGAGGACGGGACAGACTGGTAAAGACTATCGTCTGGCCTCCTGTGTAAGTTCTAGCGTTGACCACTAGATATGATCGATGTGACCGGTACAGAAGAATTTCTTTGGATTATCCTCATCTGTATTATATACAGTGTTTATTGACACATTAGTAATCAGATTATGATGACCTTCAAATCTTATAAGTCCCGTTGCCACAAAACGGCTACCCAAGGCTGATCAAAATCCTCTTTGTTCCTCGTTGTTAAAAGTGGATTAATTTCACTTGTTAGATTGCATTTCAGATATTAATCACCAAATGACCAACGCGTCATATTTATTTATTCATTTATTTATTTGTTTTGTACTTCATGCTGATTCGATTCTCATAATGAACTCCATAATTAGGTCTTTGTTGTGGGAAATGTCTATGTTTTGCGTTGTTTTATGTGATTGCGTTTTAATTGTTTCAACATTAAATGCTGTTGATACTGTGTGCTTGATCCCGTTCCTCTTGCATATAAAACATTCTGACTCCCAGAAATCGATTTAATTGTGGAACCATCGCATATATAATGATGTGAGTCTCCTAAGTCATCAGGTCACACGAGCTATATTTAAAAACTTCTCGTTTAAAGCAACTATGGTTGTTGTTGTTGTTGTTTTAGTTGTCATTGTTTAACCCCAGGTCAGGCTCACTTGAGAAGAAATATGATCAAAGTGTTTAAGTTGTTACATCCTGCTATTTTATATATTATTGGACTACACTGTTCCATTTGTAGTTTATTTAAGACAAAATTGTGTGATCCTAAAGATATTTAGCTGCTAACTCTAGCAGATCGATCGAGGTGCTAGTGTTAAACTGGTTGTTGTGTTACACGGGCCACTAAAAACATTGTGTTGCAAATATAAACAGAAACCGATGTAATGTTCTAAATCCAATGTGGTCAATCTTCTGCTATTAAAACTAAATTTTCAAGTTAAAAAAGCTGGAGACAATAAAGGCAGGAAGAGATTTTCTAAAACTATATATATATATATATATATATATATATATATATATATATATATATATATATATATATATACATTGGGAGAATTCATAAAAAAAACAAAAGACGAAGACAGGTGGTGTAAACAACAAATAGATGTATTAGTTTAACGCTCAGGAAGTGAAAAATTTTTTAACGTTTCGAGCCTACGCTCTTACACAGAGAGGAAATATATATATATATATATATATATATATATATATATATATATATATATATACGCACGTACATATACGTGCATATATATATATTTGTATATATACATATATATATACGTACATATGTTTTTGTATATATATATATACATACGTATATATATTTGTATATATATATATATATATATATATATATATATATACGTATATATATTTGTATATATATATATATATATATATATATATATATATATATATACGTATATATATTTGTATATATATATATATATATATATATATATATATATATATATATTACATAATACGTACACACACACACACACATACATCTGTGTTTCCTGCGTTTAACGCAGAAGCAGTAACGAGTGAGCATTTTGTAAGAAACAATAATTATAATCTTAAAGCTTATAATAATAATTAGTATTATTTACAGAATATATATATATATATAACAACCACTGCTTTACACAAACTTAATAGCTTCATTAGCTGGAATATTATGAATCTCATAAAGCATCATGTTACCGAAACTGTACTTCAGGCATCGTGTATAAAGACAACAACAGTTATTGATTATCCGACATCAGCCCCTACTGAGCGGAACTCTAATCAAAGATTTGCTGTATATTTATATATGTGTGTATTTCTGTGTGTCCTCTATTTGTTATCATTTTAAAATGATCGTGCGTGATTCGCGGGAATTAAGTAACCAATTCTAGTAAACCGAGGGTTACTTCGGTGGTTCAAATTACCAAATGGGCTTAGCGTCAGCCGGCATTTTAGGACACTTTTCATGTTGGTCCTTTCCTGTTTAATTTTCATATATATATATATATATATATACACTGGCTCCTCGAGGAAAGTTAGCAGAGGATAAATATTCAGTTTCACAGTTATTTACTTGCGGCAAACGGTATTTAGGTGAATTAATTAAACAAAAAAACACTTTACTCTTTGTCATTATTTAAATATTAGAACATGCATAAAATTATTTACAAACGTGCGCACGCACACACTCACACAGTCACACAAACACGCAAACATACACACACACGCGCTCGTGAACACACAAACACGTACGTGCACATACAATTTATATACAAATGGATGATCTTAGTGTATCTTTACGCAGCATTTAGGTAACTAAATGACCTGTCAGTGTTTCAACGAAATATATAATTATAGTAGAAGTATCATAACAGCAAATTGCCTTTGCTGCTCATGTTCGTGGGGCAACGAAACAGAGAGAAAGTAAGCGATAGAGAGAGAGAGAGACAGACAGACAGAAATCGAAAGAGGGAAGACAAAAAATATATAAGAAGCAGACGACGAGAGAAAGTGAGAGCGATGGCGACACTTTGTCAATTATATTAGTATATGTTAACAGTTTTTAAACGTGTATAGTCGATTGCAAATTGCAAATAAATGAACTGAGTCATTCGATACTTAAATGCATTAGTTGTGGATAATATTATCAGACATTTAAGCCGAATGGTTTAGCAATTATTCTTCTGAAGTTAATATTAAGACACAGAATTCGTGGAAATTCCGTGTTTTATAAATGATTTCCTTTGTTGATGCATAAATTTACAGCTCTTCAAAACACTGTTTCATTATCTTAACGATTTCGGCTTCGTCAATATACTCTACCGCGCACTCGCGCGTGTGTGAGTGCGTGTGTGTGTGTATATATATATATATATATATATATATATATATATGTAGATGTGCGTGTATGTGTGTATATATTATATGCTTATATATAGATGTGTATGTAGGTGTTTATGTATATGCATGAATGTATATGTATGTACATAAACATATACATTCATTCATGCATACATACATACAGATAGATAGATAGATAGATAGATAGATAGATAGATAGATACATACATACATACATACATACATATGCACATCAACACATATACATACATATATATAATATATATATATACATTCACACACACACATATATTATGTATATTTATATGTATATATATATATTTTAAGCATTTTCAATAAATATAGTTTAGGGAATTCCATAAGAGTGTATGATATTGATGCATTCTCCGTTAACATCAGACTGTTTCAAGCTATCTCGGAATCTCTGTCCCTCTCTTTCTCTTATTCCCTCTCTCTCTCTCTCTCTCTCTCTCTCTCTCTCTCTCTCTCTTTCTCTCTTTCTCCCTAATACATTCCTTTATGAATATTAGATATCAGTAAGAGAGACTAATGGTATGTTAATTTTACACAACCACTGTAGCTTCACATGAACAACTCGGCCTATGTGCAGCTAGGGTGATTGAGTATTTCATCATTACGTCAAATTATTGAAAACGACACTGCATGCTTACGAAGCACTCATTAATGAAATAATTAGCGTTTTCCATTGAGAGAAAGCAGGTCCAAAAATTACCACAGTCATCACTCGCAAACGAGTAAATGATTTCGCTAACTACTAAAGTGTCTATGTAGCCGATTCTTCTTGACCAGCAGTGATATACAGCGTTTGAAAATACTGGAAGGAGGGAATGCAGCATTAGTTCTTGGCGTCCACTCTAAGTTTTTCAGGACCGGAGCAACGTGAAATAAAGTGCCTTGCTCAAGGACACAAGGCATCGCCTAATCCGATCCTAGAAGTGAAACCATAATCTTACTTACAGTCATGAGCCTAACACACTCACAATTAGGTCACTCACCTCTTCACTATAAAACATAGTTGTTTGAAGGTTGGTATTCATGGGCATAGACAAAAATGCAAAATATATATATATATATATATATACAAATTAAAAGGGTAAAGATTTATCAACTTATTAATAAATCAACAATTAATAATTTTTATCAAGCCCTTCGGTATGTAAGCAAATGCTTGCTGATCTACCAAATCCACTCACAAGGCTTTGGTCGGCCCGAGACTATAGTAGAAGACACTTGCCCAAAATGCCACGCAGTAGGATTGAACCCGGGACCATGTGGTTGGTAGGCAAGCTACTTACCACACAGCCACTCCTGCGCCTATATATATATATATATATATATATATATATATATATATATATATATATATATATATATATATATATATATACATATATATATATACATATATATATATACATATATATATATACATATATATATATACATATATATATATACATATATATATATACATATATATATATACATATATATATATACATATATATATATACATATATATATATACATATATATATATACACATATATATATATACATATATATATATACATATATATATATATATACATATATATATATATATACATATATATATATATATACATATATATATATATACATATATATATATATACATATATATATATATACATATATACATATATATACATATATACATATATATATATATATATATATATATATATATATGTATATATATATATATATATATATATATATATGGCTGTGAGCTGGCGGAATCATTAGCATGCGGGAAAAATGCTTAGAGACATTTCGTCTGCTTCTGCATTCTGAGCTGAAATTCAACCAAGGTCGACTTTGTCTTTCGTACTTTCAGGGTCGATAAAATAAGTACCATGTGAGCACTAAGGTCGATGTAATCGTCTTAGACCCTCTCCCGAAATTTCTGGCTTTGTGTCAAAATTTGAAAACAATATATATGATACGAAACTTTGATATTTTAGCTTGTATAGGAGCAGCCATTTGCAAAACAAACTTAATGCGTAGTCTTCTAATCAAACGACATCTGTTTCAGAAAGCTGTTTTTCAGTTTACCTTATTACAGTTTTCAGCGCTCTTCTTTTCAAGACCATGACTACACCACAGGGCTAATGAAATTTCAATATATATTGGTGTTTACGAAATGTCAAACAACTACATCTCCTAGGCGAAGATAAATAGTTCAGGCTCCATGTAATTAGAAATTACAGATTACAATTTAAGAAGCACAAACTTCTCTAAGCATTACTGCTTTCGCTTATCGGAATGATTTGAAAACATTATCGCTAATAGAAGCCTTGCTGTGCACGAAGAGAACAAATTTATAGACGATCATTAAATACAAGAAAGAAAGAATTGTTCCGTGGTTTCAACTGATTTTATTTCTCCAGACATGAATATTTTATTTCTTAATACAGGAAATATCCCTCTGGTTATTGTTGAAAGGAAACTGAAAGGTACTGCAGATTTCTTTCACAGACATACAATACACGCTATTACATGGATTATTGGAACGCTTGGTTTCTCCCAGACTTCTTCATACGTGTCCAAACTAACGCATGCCTTCCTCTCATTCGGACTATGTGAATAGTTTTTGTTTATCATGTTATTAACTTAAAAGAAAGATTTATCGGATGTTATTAAGAATCAAACGACCAACTTTTCAGATTTTGAACCTGCTATTTATTTATGATGATTAATATATAACCAAATCTCACCTTGGAGGTTTTTAGTGTTAATAGAAGTCTAGGGAGTCTGCAAGTTAAAGGAGTCAAACTAGTAATTATATTACGTATCCTTGAAAAGTGAATCATAGTTGAGTATACGCAAGGAATATAGATTAGTCTACTTAATGTATTCTATTCGTAGCGTTACCGTTACTTCTGCGTCGTATTGGATAACACCAGAATGCTGAAGCCTCGATAACATAATTTCTATCATCAATATTAGAATGATCATTAAGGCGGCGAGCGGGCAGAATCGTTAGCACGCCGGGCGACATGCTTAGAAGCATTTTGTCCGTCTTTACTTTCTGAGTTCAAATTCCGCCGGGGTCAGCCTTGCATTTCATCCTTTCGGGATCGATAAAATAAGCACCAGCTGAACACTGAGGGCGATGTAATCGACTCCCCCTCCCTAGATGGCTGGCATTGTGCCAAAATTTGATATTAATATTAGAATAGTCTCTGACAAACATATTCACACATGCACATATATGGGGGATTGCTCTTATTTCTACCTATATATATTTGTGTATGAGTGTATATATATATATATATATATATATATATATATATATATATATATATATATATATATATATATGCATATATACATATATATAATATAAATAAGATATATATGCATATATATATATATGCATATATACATATATATAATATAAATAAGATATATATGCAAATATATATATACATATATATATATATATATATAATAATATTAGGGACAAAATCCAAAATTACAGGTAAAAAACTCAATTAAAATCAATTTATAAAAAATTAAAATTAAATTGAGCCTTATAGATAAAGTATATATAAAATATATAGTTTTAGGGAAAATAACCAATTTTCAAGAACTCATCGATGAAAATCCACTATCACATATAGAAAAATTAATAATTAAAAGCACAATAAATGAGTATAATATAAAGTAAAGTAAATATCATAAGATAAATATAATAAAAAAGATTACACGCGTTTCATAACCAATTTTCAAATAGAAAAGAAATTTAAATCGATTAAAATCAATTGAAATTATCGAAAATAAGTTCTATTCAAAAATATAGCTACTCGTCAGATCGTAAGTAGAACAATAATTAGATATATATCTCAACCAACAATAAGTCCCAAATGAATTAATATGAAATACTTATTATATAAAGATAGAAAAAATTATTTAAAAAATATCATAATATCAAAATAATAACCATTCAATAATCATCCCTTCATCCATTATAATAACATGTATATTATATACAAAAAACATCTTACATAAATTATCATTGTTTTAAATTATCATTGTTTTAAATACAAGTTGAACGAAGTTTAAGTTTAAAATAATAATGAAGATAAAATTAGTACATATTTAACCGGTGTAATAGTTAAAGCTATACTATTTAAAGCTAAAGACGTTTATTTAATTATAATTAAAGATCAATTGAATAATAGAAAAATACAAAAATACAAGATTATTTATTTCTACAAACGTAATAATAAAAAATATGAATGAAAAAATTATGAATGGAAAAAATTATGAATGAAAAAATTAGGAAAGAAAAAATTATTAAGAATAAAAGGTTAAACTTTATATATATATACAAAGTTTTAATTTTAAAAAACTTTAACGATATTAAAAAACTATAAAGATTAATAATTAATCAAATAATATTAATAAAAAATAATCGAAAATATATCAACACTATTCCAATCGAAGTTCTAATATTATGTTGAAATGAAACACGACTTCTAAATAATTTAGTGTTAAATAAGTTATCTATTAAAATAATCTATAAAGGACCAAATGAATAGTATAAAAACAAGAATACATATTATTTTCAAATAGTAGAAAATTATTTTCCCTAAAACTATATATTTTATATATATATATATATATATATATATATATATATATATATATATATACATATATATATGTATATATATATATAATATAAATAATAACATATATGTATATATATATATATATATATATATATATATATATATATATATATATATATATATATATATATATATATAATATATAAATAATAACATATATGCATATATACATATATAGATAGAATATAAGTAAGATATATATGCATATATATATATAATATATATGCATATATATATATATATATATATATATATATATAAATATATATATCATAAATAAGATATAAATGCATATATATATATATATATCATAAATAAGATATAAACGCATATATATATATGTATATATATATATATATATATATATATATATATATATATATCATAAATAAGATATAAACGCATATATATATATATATATATATCATAAATAAGATATAAACGCGTATATATATATATATATATATATATATATATATCATAAATAAGATATAAACGCGTATATATATATATATATATATATATATATATATATATATATATATGGGTACAGGACGTTACAAAACGTACACAACAAGAAATATGAAACCACGAAATACGAAAACATGGAATGCGCATATTTTTTGGCGAACAACGAAAGAAACAAATGGAAAAACAAGACAAATAACATAAAGAACGACCCTTCATCAGTTTTCGGCTGTTTATGTACTCCACATATTCTTTGGATTACAGCCGTTTCGCAGCGTTTTTCGTGTCATAAGAATTTTTGAGTAGAAGAAATTATGCTCGTATGTTTGCATTAATATTGAGGCTCTGCTTCATACGATAGAACTATATATTTAAAAATAAATGCAAATAAAGAAAACTAGCTCATCTGATCACCAGAAAGTTATGGTTACATCAATGATTCAACTCAATATATGCATGTAAACATTTACGTTTGGCATAAATACATTATTCCTGTGCTATTAACGTGCAAAATAACTTCTGCTTATACATTCATGTTTCATTCATAGTGATTCTGTAATGTTTAAATATATTTATTTCAGTTCTGATTTAGCCTATGTAATGCATAATATATTTATGTATAGGTGCAGGAGTGGCTATGTGGTAAGTAGGTTGCTTACCAACCACATGGTTCCGGGTTCAGTCCCACTGCGTGGCACCTTGGGCAAGTGTCTTTTACTATAGCTTCGGGCCGACCAAAGCCTTGTGAGTGGATTTGGTAGACGGAAACTGAAAGAAGCCCGTCGTATATATGTATATATATATGTGTGTATGTATGTGTATTTGTGTGTCTGTGTTTGTCCCCCGCACTATCGCTTGACAACCGATGCTGGTGTGTTTACATCCCCGTAAATTAGCGGTTCGGCAAAAAGGGACCTAAAGAATAAGTACTCTAGCCTTACAAAGAATAAGTCCTGAGGTCGATTTGCTCGACTAAAGGCGGTGCTCCAGCATGGCCGCAGTCAAATGACTGAAAGAAGTAAAAGAGTAAAAGAATAAAGAGTATGTGTGCACACGTATGTGGTTACGTAAATAATTCTTGAGCTTACCTGTCCAGATGAAGTTGATTAAGCCACTTAACACTAAAGAACTCAAATAGGTGGGAGTGAGTATTAATATGGTTTATTAAAGACACTTAAACCAGAAGAAGGCATACTGTTTCGTTTGAAGACACATCGGTGACAGTTTACGTAGTTTAGATAGAAAGAAGGAACATAGAGACAAGGTGGGGTGATAGTAGAAATTGTAAAAGTGATTAAAGAGTGATGGCCATTGTATTCATTGTTAGTCTTGATGGGGATAGAAGTCCTACATTTACACAACATCGTCCCTTTTATTCCTATCACTATCGCCAACTTCACCTCACCTAGCCTTTTACTTATCTACTTCTCTAGCTTTCTGCCTATATAAGGTCTTCAATGTTTGTTTGCTAATCAGTCCATGATGTGTCTTCGGTTAAAAGAAAATGTCTTTTGTTTGATACATTTATAAGTAACAGAGGGCTCACAAGCACGTACACACACATACGCCCACATATATATGCCAAGCTGAAAGTGTAATCTTCTTACCTTAGCATACTAAACATTCGTCGTATGAGCTACGTTGTCTGCTTGGATAGTTTATAACTTTTTTGTTGAGAAACAGAATTTTTTTATTCCCGCGTTTTCGTAATATATTTCAGCTATGAGATTATGGTTAGGTGTCATACATACTGTAATCTGTTTTATGAGTGTTTTAATATCATATTTATAACCATGCTGTAGCGATAGTGTGTTTGCTACATCTGTGGTTTCTATACTTCTAATTGCTTATGCATTTTCTTTTCATCGGTTTGGTTGAATTTGTCCTTATATTATTCCCTGGTCTGATTTCTTGGTATATTAAAGTACTAGCCATTTACTAATGAACGTTGGAGATGACCGAAATACTAGGATTGCAAATACAAGCGATCGAAATGCGGTTTTACCGTGATATCTCTGGAGTAACGTTACTCGACAAAGTGAATAACTCGGCTGTCGGAGAATTTCGTCAGGTCGAACCGCTACTTTTCCACTCTGAGGAGTCATAGCTCTGGTGTAAGATGCAGTAGAGAATCGCAAGAAGGATACTTCCAGTCGAGCCAACCAGCAGGAAACATAGGGGTACACGAAAAAAAAAAAAAGTTGGATAGATAATATCCATAGTCTCAGGTAGTCACACTCGGAAATCCGGCCTGAAAGGACAATGACAGCGGCTTCTGATAATATCCTAGAGTAGAGGTTCCCGAGGATTCTAGGAAAAGTGTTCGGAGGAAATAGATGAATGAATGCTTTACACAAAAGATTTCCTCGCTTAAAGCTGTTATGTTGTCAAAAATTTAAAAACGCGTTTCCAATGGTGTTTTAAGATTTTGTATTTATGAGAAATATCGTGTGTTGGCACTCCGTCGCTTACGACATCGAGGGTTCCAGTTGATCCGATCAACGGAACAGCCTGCTCGTGAAATTAACGTGCAAGTGGCTGAGCACTCCACAGACACGTGTACTCTTAACGTAGTTCTCGGAGATATTCAGCGTGACACAGTGTGACAAGGCTGGCCCTTTTTTTGAAATACAGGTACAACAGAACCAGGAAGAAAGAGTGAGAGAAAGTTGTGGTGGAAGAGTACAGCAGGGTTCGCCACCATCCCCTGCCGAAGTCTCGTGGAGCTTTAGGTGTTTTCGCTCAATAAACACTCACAACGCCCGGTCTGGGAATCGAAACCGCGATCCTATGACCGCGAGTCCGTTGCTCTAACCATTGGGCCATTGCGTCTCCACATGAGAAATATCACTATCACCGTAAATATTTGTTACCATTTCCTTGTTTCTGTCGCTAGGCCGAGTCCATGCTGGAAAGGTTTAATCGCAAAAATTGACCATCAGTACATATTTTCAAGTCTGGTAATTATTCCGTGGGTTCATGTGCCGGACAGGAGACATAAACAAACCAACATCGGTTGTCAAGATCTATGAGTATTTGAGAAACAAAAAAATACAGTGCATACATTCATATCTATCTATCTATCTATCTATCTATCTATCTATCTATCTATCTATCTATATACAGCAATGCAGTATATATACATATACAGCAATAAGAAAAGGGAGGGGATAAAGAGGTGGCATTCATCAACTTTTAGACATATTATGTCTATTTATTAAAAGACAAAACAAATATAACAATATACATACATGTATAATATGTTGTTCCTTACATATATAATATATAAAAATAGCAGTAATTATTAAAATATATAACGTAGAGCATAGAAAGTAGGACACTATCCTACTTTCTATGTTCTACGTTACATATTTTAATAATTGCTGGTATTTTTATATATTATATATGTAATGCACAATATGTTATACATGTATGTATATTGTTATAATTGTTTTTTTCTAAATAAATAAATAGGCATAATACAATGTCTAAAAGTTGATGAATACCACCTCTTGATCCCCTCCATTTTCTTGTTGCTGTATAAATTAATAGTAAAAAAAACTTTATACCCTCACCCATTTATTACATGCAGTAAGTAATTGCCATGCAATGAAAAAAACACTTGTGCATTTGTTGTTGGCACTCCGTCGCATACGACAATGAGGTTTCCAGTTGATCCGATCAACGGAACAGCCTGCTCGTGAAATTAATGTGCAAGTGGCTGAGCACTCCACAGACACGTTTACATTTAACGTAGTACTCGAGGATATTCAGCGTGACACAGTGTGACAAGGCTGGCTTTTTGAATTACAGGCACAACAGAAATAGGAAGTAAGAGTGAGAGAAACTTGTGGTGAAAGAGTACAGCAGGGTTCGCCACTATCCCCTGCCGGAGCCTCGTGGAGCACCTGCACACTTGTTTATTAATAATTGGGTATTCTCCCAGCAGTATATTGGATAGATATCCCTTAATTGGCCGGATTCACAACCTCTAACCCTCTTGAAATATATATATATATATATATATATATATATATATATACAAAATTATGGGGGTTTAGTTCACAGGTGATCTAAGCAATTAGGTACGCTAGGTAATTGCTGTAACGGATTACTAGGGCTCTAAGGTTATAACCGAGACGGTAGTTATGGAGCCATTGCAGATTTAAGATGCAGCGGATATAGACGTGTTAAAGAGGACAACACACATTAAGGCAGAGTAAACATCGCAAGTCGTATACAATGTTATTATTGGATGTTTGCCTTGCCTTAATGTTTGCTGTCCTCTTTAACAAGTTTATTATATATACGATGGATTGATGAATCTGATGCTATAGTAGAAGACACTTGCTCAAGTTGCCCAGCATTCGGACTGAACCTGAAGCTTCGTGGTTGCATAGCGAGCTTCTGAACAACATAAACATATCTGCACATATCATAAGCATTTTAATTATTACTTGGCTTAGCAGGCTTAGAAATCTTAACATAAAAACGATTGAGAGTGCTTCAAAACCACATTGAATAAGCAAAATACATACATATATACACATATTCATACATATGTAAAATTACATACTGTAATATATATATATATATATATATATATATATATATATATATATATATATATGTGCATATATATACAAACATAATGCACACACACACACACACACACACACACACACACACACACACACACACACACACACACACACACACACACACACACACACACACACACACACACACAGGTCACAGCCAGTTATCCTGACTGAAACTTGCCAGCTATTTATTACGCATGCGTAGAGTATTTTTGACACACTGAGTAGAGCTTGACTTTGATTATATACACAACCGTATATATAACCACCCAAACACAGATTTATACATGCAGAGATACACGTAGGCAATCACGAAATTTGAAGATATGGAACAAGGGTTAAATAAAAGTTTATTGACAATCATCTATTTGTCTGTTCCCCACTCCGCCTCGCAGTTTGACTCTATTCAACGCAGTTGCTAGAACATACACGCAAAGCACACATGATAGCGCGCGCGCTGCAACACACACACACACACACACACACACACACACACACACACACACACACACACACACACACACACTCACTCATGCACACACACACACAAGCACATCACACACATACACCACATAAACACATCTCCCCCCACCACCCAACAGTATCTAAAATTGCTTAACTCATCCTGCCTCAGAAACCGAATTTTATTGCGAAATTTTAAGCTGCTAGAGCCAAATGAACTTGTTTTATATAACATATGTAACACCTAATAAATGTGTTGAATGCTCTTTTTCTTTCGTTTGTCTACTCAATCGTATAAATACATATATGAACACACACACACACACACACACACACACACACACACAGACACACACACACACACACACACACACACACACACACACACACACACACACACACACACACACACACACACACACACATAATTGTATATGACATTGACTGATGAGGAATCAGCTACGAATTTTCCATGTACTACGGTTTCGATAAATTCACCGTTTGTTAAATTTCTCTAAAAGTTATCAGTCGTCTGTTGTGTTCCTTTTATACATTCCTTGGTATATATATATACTTATTGTCCTCTATTGCGTTTTTGTTCCATTTGTTTTTATATTTATGTATACATATAGCGGCGTACCTACACACTTGTGCTCACCTTATGATAGGTATGTATCTAAATTATGTGGGGCTCTTACTCTATCTTTTAGTTCCCCTCATACTTTCTTCCTCTTTTCTTTTTCTCCTTCCCACTCCCTTTCTCACATTTCTTGTCCCTCTCTTTCTTTAACTCTTACTTTTTCCCCTCGTTTATCTCCCCTCTACTTTTCCCTTTGTCTGTTTTTTTTTTCTAATCCTTCAAACAAGCTGCCCGTACCCCTCTCTCCTCCTTCCACGTGACCGGTGTCCGGCCAGCCATGATCTTTTGTGGCCTGACTGCCGAACACCAGCACCTCTTATGTCCATCTCCTATGTTGCTGCGTTTAGGCTTTCACTTCATACACGCCAGCTCAATTTGATTCGTTCTCAGTCGAAAGACACCTGTTGTTATTTCTTGTTTGTATTTGTAAAACTGTACCATGTCCTCTGTTTTTGATCTTTGTTGTCGTACACATTCTCTAGCTTTCTTACAAAGGGGTCTAATGTTATTAGCTTAGACTTTTGGGAGGGCAACCAGATCGAACTGTCTCAAGTGTAACTGCCCGAAACAGTAAGGACTTCTAGTATACTTGACGGATAAAAGAAGGCCACGAATGACCTGTATTCTTTTGTTTTGCCTATCCTTCTAATTGTTGTTTCTCCTGTCCGCCTTTGTATCGCCCATCAGTTGTATATATTGATAAATATAATACGACAACAAAAGAATGAATGAGACCTCGATATTATGTAAATAGAGGGATTTATCTCTCTCTCTCTCTCTCTCTCTCTCTCTCTCTATATATATATATATATATATATATATATATATATATATATATATATATATATATAAGACAGTCAGTTAGTTGTCATGATAATACACAGAGTTTCAGATGCCGGGGCTAAAAGCTACTCGACGTCTCATCAGCTATTAAGACAAGATAGCTTTCTTGTCGTAATAACTGATGAGGATGTCGAGTAGCTTTTAGCCCCGGCATCTGAAACTCCGAGTATTATTATGACAACTAACTGATTGTCCTATATTATATATATATATATATTATATATAGACATAGATACTTAATACTTAGGCACGTTAAAGCATGATGACATTAAAAATATAATTGAACTGGAATGCATGAAACATGCGTGAGCCTGTCTACTAGCTCTCTTTTATAAAAAATGATTGATTCAAATGGAAAACAAAAAAAGAATTTTCTGCTTTCATTTATGGAAATCGCTTTAAATATATTTATGCTCTAAACACATAAATAGATATCCATAGAAATACATTCACATATGTGTATGTGATTGTGTGTACGTATGTCTTTGTGTGTAGATACACACACACACACATATATATATATATATATATATTGTAAGTAATATTGATTTCTGCAATAAAAAGTAAGGCTTCCGAAGAATGTACAGCTGATCATGATGATCGTCAATATTTGAATTGGCACATAGGCGGTGAGCTGAAAGAATCGTTAGCACGCCGGCCGAAATGCTTAGCGGTATTTTGCTCGCCTTTACGTTGTGGGTTCAAATTCCACCGATGTCGACTTTGCCTTTCATCCTTTCGGTGTCGTTAAAATAAGTACCAGTTGTGTATTGGGGTTGATGATCGACTACTCCTTACACTCTACGAAATTTCAAGCCATGTGCCTTTAGAAGAAAGGAATGTTTGAATTGCCACTAATTGTTTTTTTCTTTTACCTTTGCAAGACTGTTAAATTGACCATGTCAGGATTTAAACTATGGAAGTTAAATGCTATAACGGAATACCTCAATAATTATAGTTTACTCGCCATCGAAGTAAATCTCTCAATCGACAATTCCATTTTTTTTATCGTATTGTTAACCTATTATTATGTATTTCCCTGGCTTACAGATACAAATTTGTATGGATTCATATTGTTCATTGAATCTAACTCATTTGACGTTCCAGCTGGTTTCCCAAGCACAACCAACTGAGATTAAGAATATTGTCCAATCATTTCGTTCTTGGTGGATTCTAGATCCTCTACCAATTGACTCGGTTTGAATGATTCGTCTTGCGATTATTTCCTGCAACATTCTAATCACATGATCTAATGGAGCTGTGTCTTTTCAGTGCAGAGAGGTATCAGTTCGATCTCGAAAGTCTTTTGCTGGGTAAACAATACTTCAGAGATCTTACACAAGAACCTCATTTTGGCTGATTGTATTCGCGAATATATGCTACAGATCTATTAGAGCATTAATACTTGCTCTAATTCTCTGCACTCTGATTTCAAATATCACCCAGGAACAACTTAGGTTCTGTGCAGTTTCCGCTCCGACTCTTAGGGATCTGCCTGGGACCTTTGCAGCAACACTGATACTTAGCTGTAGCAGTCGAAACTGGCAACCATTCTTTTGGTTAAAAAAATCAGTGGGGAGAAGAAGGAAACAGGAAAGACAGTCTTCCAAAAACAAGACACAATCTTTCCTAGGTTTGTTAGATGCAGGGTCAATTTTGAATGACGGAAACCCTATAAAATTTGTCCAGTACAGTTACGTATCGTTTCGAAAGGGGTTAAAAGCAACGGTGACTGCAGTTGGAATCAAACAGAGACTTTAGTGCAATCTGGCCAAATACTACTATGTATCTTATGCTTTTCTCCATCAGTTCTGCCAATCCAAATACCGCCAAGTGTAAATATTCTTAGTATTCTTATAAATAGTATAAAATATGAATTCCTGACGGAATATAACCATAAGCCAATTAGAACTTGTAAGTATCTATCGACCATTCAAATTTGATATAGTAATATGTTAAGTTTGTATCATATATCTATATGAAATTGTTAACGCAGGTATACACTAAAATAATTCATCCCATTTACTATATCAGTTTTATTCCAAATAAGGTCAAGGATGGTAGACTGATGTTATTAGATTTGTACGCTCTGATGAACAAATATAAAAAAAAACATTTTCAAAGGACAATGCAAGAAGATAAGATCATCTCCAGGAATAACAACAACAATAATAACGATAATAATAAAAATAATGATACTAATTTCCATGAAATACATGCCTGAAAACTTGTTTCGTTAAAAGAATATGGCGTTTACATCTACAAATACATTTATAATTACACACACACACACACACACACACACACACACACACACACACACACACACACACACACACACACACACACACACACCTCTCTCTCTATATATATACATATAGTGAGTTCAAAAGAAAAACGACAAAAAAAACAACAAAAAACAACAACGCGAGGACGTGATACAGCTATTGTGTTACTGGGCGCTCAGGAAAGGAAAGAAAGAGAATTTGACGTTTCGAGCGGAGTTCTTCGTCGGAAATATAGGAAAGTCGAAAGAAAGGAAGACGGAGGAAGGAAAAATCGCCAACGCTATATACGAGGTTACATGAAATCGAAATTTCTTGACAGAAACAATCACATAAATGGTGTAATGAAATTGAAATAAGATGTTGAAACTTCCCCTCTGCGGATTTATTTTTGTCAACATTAATAAAGGGGGCCAGTTTTTTCGGCGAAATAAGCTAACAGAAGCCCCTTTATTCTGTCTTCCCACATAGCCTGCGTATAAACTAACAGCGAATGCTACAAAAAGATAAAAAATTGGTATGGAGCTTTCTGAAAGATTTGTATAGCTTTGCTAGTGGAGGCAAAACTCTTATTTAAAGGTTGTTTCTTTAGGACGAATCATACGTGATTGGTTTAATTGAGTAAACACCAGTTATTTATTTGCTTTATTTTCAATTTTTTTTTGCTTACTTAAAGTAACTACCTTTTTCTACTAGCTTTTCATGTCAGCTGGTGTATTGCGCGAAAAACAGCCGTAAGAACACATTTGACCGCGAATACACGTGATTGATTACAGTTAATTAAAGTTGGAGTGATATCGATCTTTTTAGCCGTTTACAAACGTGTGAAAATGCAAAAATGAATACAGTTGTTCGTGGTCTAATATTTAATTCAGAACAGGATAGCGGAAGAAACAGGATAAAAAGATTACAAAAATAGCGATCTCACTTTGAACTAACAATTTTGAAAACGCCCCGCTCTTTTATGTATTTCAGCGCCATCGGATGAACAATACTCGAGTTATAAGCACACTACATAACAGACAGACAGAACAGGATTATATATATATATATATATATATATATATATATATATATATATATATATATATATATATATATATATAAATCAATGGAATTAGAACTAAGTCTCATTTTCACGTTTTATTATTTGCAATTTTTACAATATTGAAATAAACTAATACTTTCATGTGTTACGCAATCATCAGGTTTATGCAGTGACAGCTGTGTTCTATAATTGACAAGTGTCAATTGCGTAACGCATGAAAGTACGAGTTTATTTCAATATTGTAAAATTGGAAAAATTGCAATAATACAGTTTCAGTCAAAATTAGTTGGAATTTCATTGATTAATATATTCTTCTATACACAATCATACAAACTCGGATTTCTACCTACCTACCTACCTACCACCCTACCTATCAATCTGTCTACCTACCTACCACCCTATCTATCTATCTATCTATCTATCTATCTATCTATCTATCTATCTACCTATCTATGCTGACAAAGAAGAGGGAGAATTTGAAGAAGAATTGACCTCTGGCAGCTCTGGATCTGAAACTAGTAATGACAAGAAATACACACATATATGCATATACACATCATGTGTGTGTGTGTGTGTGTGTGTGTGTGTGTGTGTGTGTGTGTGTGTGTGTGTGTGTGTGTGTGTGTGTGTGTGTGCGTAGCAACTTACAATCGTGATTTCTTCATCGTTCCTTTCCCCGTCAGAATGAGAAATCCTCCTTATACACTTTTGAGTGAACACTTTCCTAATACGACTAAGCTGTACCATGATTACCATATGGTCGTATAACCTGTTATTATACGTTAAATCGTTAGAGCATAACTTGTTGGTGCGAGTGTACCGCTAAAGCTCGCTGAATTTGCTTGTCTTCTTATAGATTTGTTGTCAGTAATCTATATTAAATCCCACCAGGCTGTTACTTTTTTAATCTGTTGTTTATTCCCAACTCTTCTAGAAAACTTTTATATCGCATACTTGTAAAGATATCAACCTCTTAAAACAAGACCAGATAGAGAACAGGGCCTGACAGAATCGATAGCGTGTTTGAATGTAAAATGTATTGCATTGTGCCATGTGTGTTACTGCGCTATGTCTACTGACCCCTAAGCATGTAATTCGTAACAGACATGTTCAGCTACTTGTAAATAGGTATCAGGTGAAAATCTATTTTTCTGTTACGTTTTTCCAATATAACATTAATATTAACTTAGGTTTCGGCCAGAGCACCACCTGGTGAAGTCTTTTAGATAGTGATTTACTCCACAGTCATATACGGGACACCAGAGAGCACTGTAGCAAACAATTATTATTGTTGGAGACATATCTGGGTGTAAGAGGTTTTTCCGGGAGTTTTGGGAAAGTTTTTGACACAAAGCCAGCAATTTCGGGTTTGGTGATGAGTCGAATATATTAACCCCAGTGATCAACCAGTGCTGATTTCATCTGATCTCGAAAGTCGACCTCGGCGGAATTTGAGCTCAGAATATAAAAACAGAGAAAATGTCACTAAGCATTTTTGTCGAGCAAGCTAATGATTCTGCCAGCTTGCCGACATTACAAATGATGGATAATATTAGCTTCAAATTCTGGGAAAAGAGCTGCTATTTTGGAGGATGGGTAATTCGATTACATCGACCCCAGTTATCGACTCGGACTCTTTTCACCTGACTCCAAAATGATGAAAAGCAAAGTCGACCTCGACGGAATTTGAGCTGAGAACGTAAAGAAGATCGAAATGCCGCAAGGCATTTTAGCTGGCGTGCTAACGATTTTGTCAGCTCACCCAATACAATGACCACAGTTTTAGTTGGAGTGGGTTAGGCAAGTATATCAACACGAGTGGTGAACTGGTACTTGTTTTATTGACCCTGAAAGGATGAAAAGCAAAATCGATCATGGCAACGGTTGAACTCAGGATGTAAATCTAAAAGAAATGCCGCCAAGCAATTTGTCTGGCAAGCAAATGAATAAGCCAGATCGTCGACTTAAATTTTGGAGGAGGGGACTAGTTGATTAGATCGACCCAATATGCAACTGGTAATTAATTTATCGACCCCAAAATGATAAAAGGCAGAGTCGACCTCGGCGGAATTTGAACTCAGAACATAAAGACAGACGAAATACCGCTAGGCATTTCGCTCGGCCTTCTAACGTTTCTGCCAGCTCGCCGCTTTAAAGAGATGAATAATTTTGATTTCTAATTTTGGCATAGCAATTTTTAGGTCGTTGTACGTTGATTATATCAACCTAAGTGTTTTACCGACCCGAAAGTACAAAAGGCATAGTTCGAACCTGTCGGAATTTGAGCTCAGAACATATAGACAGATAAAATGCCAGCTCATCACCTAAAGGAATAACATTAATATTGAAACATTGTATTTTAGCTTACACAACCCACCACGAGAATTAACGAAGGAGCTTCTATCTCATCAATCGACCTACTAGAAATAGCAGCCAAATCAATGAGCAGCACTTTGCTGTTTAAAAAAAGAAAAACTATAAAACAGATGATACTTTAAATGTTCCAGCCTTGGATATACTAAGTTTGAGAAAAAATACGATGGTCAAGACTGGAATATTCTTGAACCTAGGTCTGTTTGATCAAGTTTGATAAAATAATTACTAATCAATACCTGTGTCCAAAATAGTAGCCACTTAACTATAATAAATTTAACACACCTTTGTATTGCTTGGGAGAAATATGAACCATAGCAAGATATAACTTGGTTTGGGCATAAATATGTTTAAAGCAAGTCTTCAAATGGTGCAGTGAAGCCTTTAATAGTTATAAACACTCTCATAAAAAATATATAGACCTCATATATTGCTCAGAGACTCACTGTTTGATATTTTATTAGAATGTGAGTAAAGTATTATGAATGAGGTGTTCATTCATTCAATCGAGATCAGTGTTTCTTAATTTGCAGAAAAGAAAAATAACATAAATTTAAGAAGGGTAATGTGCCGTCTTAGGAAAGTGCTGCACATGCGTTGGTTTAAAAACCTGTGTGGAATAGTAAAAGTAGTCTCTAATGTAAGTAATACTAACTAAAAAGTATATTGGTGTAAAAATATTAGTTTCCAATTTTTGGCAGAAGGCCAGCAATTTCGTGGGAGAGAGTAAGTTGATTACATTGACCCCAATACTCAACTGATATTTATTTTATCGACCCTGAAGGGATTAAAGCAAAGTCAATCCCGACGGAATTTGAATTCAGAATGTATCGATGGACGAAATACCGTTAAACTGTTTGCTTAGCGTGCTGACGATCTTGCCAGCTCTCCGCCTCACTTCGTGTAAAAATATTGGTTTCGTTTTTAATACGTTCAATGTTTGTATACTTTTCTAGATTTATAACAGGATATCTATTTCATTCCAAAATGCTTCTATTGGTCTATTAGTTGTCCACTCTGTTGCAAGCATTCTGGCCAAGTCTCCGGCCCGAAGATAACTTCCTCCACCTAATCACAAAATCTTGAAAGGATAATTAAAGCTGCCCTCGATTCCCTGACTAAACCATTAAATTATAAATGTAATGTAAAATGATTTTGAATCGGCGATTAAAAAGAAAATGTCAAGGTTTCTCCTTGCCGACATCTCACCATTTGTTGTATGGCGCCCAGCACAATGTTTGTGGTAATAGTGAATTCATTAAACATCAAACAACATTCAGATCAACAGTAAGACGCACAAACTTACCATCGCTTTTGCAATCAATAAATCAATATTTTATTTATCACACGCGAGTACGATGAATAGAACGAATCAGTTGAAGCTTTGTAATCAATGGTAATCAATAGATATATTCAGAGATGCTGTATTCTAAACTGGACTTATTGACTTCGAGGAAGACAGGCAGTTAGAAATGTGATGTTCATGCCTTCATCACGGGCATTAATGATGTATGTAAAGCGTAATCACTCGCTGAAGTAAAGTGAAATTGAAGCAGTTTTCGTTTGTGTTGTGGTACTTTTCTGTAATTCTAAACTATTCGTACCATTTAACTTACAGAAGCAAATGCGGAGGTGTCTTTTAATTGAATAGCTTCACACTGACACTTACTATTAGTAATATCTTTTATATAGTTATATTTCGACAATAAAGAATACCGTTGCCATATCAACATTATGTGTCATATCAACACTGAAGAAAGAAAATAAAAAACACAGAATGACAGGTGGGAACTAAAAAATAATACAACGTCTATAATGATGTGGCACAATCAAATCCGGAAACTTTTATATCCGTGATCTAATATTGCTTATATAATCATCGATTTGTGACATATGTAGAGTCCATAAACTTTTGGTGATAAGGAGAGGAGATATTATCGAATTAATTGATCTAAGTCCTTAAATGGAAATTAATTTATTGAACACGGAAGGACGAAAGAAATTCACAGTGGGATTTAAATGCGTAACACACTTCTCTGTGATATCACTAACATTGATGTAATAATGAATTTAAATTTTGGCACAAGGCCATGAATTTTGGAGGAGGGGGTCAAGTCAATTGCATCAAACTCAGTGCTCAGCTGGTACTTATTTTTATCAACCCCGAAAAGATGAAACGTAAAGTCGACCTCGGCAGAATTTAAACTCAGAACATTAAGGCGGATGAAATGCTGCAATTATTTTTCCTGGCACGGTAACGATTCTGCCATCTCGCCGCCATTGCAGTGATGTAATATTAGCAATGGAAACACTTCTCACGCTTCCTCACGTAAAACAGGTGATTTGATACCAGAATATGTTTTAAAACTGTCATAAATTATATAATTGGGCCAGAACGAAAGCGCATTATTATTTGTATTTTTTTTTTATACAGAAGATATATTTTCAAGGACAATAAAATAAATTGCAAAGAAAAATAGATGTTAGTGACTCTGCGGATTTTGTCTGTCACGATTAAATCAGTAGTCTATAAAATATCAGGCTTTGAGAGCAATCAACTGAAACGTACTGGCTCATCTGCACTTACACACACACACATGCACATACACATGCATATATTATGCTTCCCTTAGCCATAGCTGTAATAATAACCAGTCGTAAGAATTCAATTTACTTAATTGTCACGTAAACCAACAGTTTAGTACAAAGCTTGATATTTATTAACATATGAATGGCAAAATCTGTTTCTGCCATAAGTAATTGTACATCTAGAGCCGAGTGCCATAACTTATGCCTTCTCCAAAGACATTTCAATGAAGTATTCTTTGCACACATACACACACATACACACACGCACGCACACAAAACTTACGAGGGTGTGCTGAAAAGTTCCTGGCATTGGGCTGAAAAAATAGAAGCGATTACTTAATTATGATTTTATTCAACGTATTCACCTCTAAGATTCATTCATTCACTGCAGTGGTCCTTCAGTTTTTCCAAGCCCTGTAAAAGAACTCGGAATGTTTGGCCTCCTACCAGGCCTAACGCGACATCCTTTCAAGCCAGGAGCTTTTCACCCCCACCCCTGGTATATGTATAATAGATAAATTTTCATACATACGCATTTATACACACATAAATACATACACCAGAAAGATCAAAGGTCCTAACCGTACCATAATACCACAAGACACATTTCTCGGATTCTGTAGCTTAAGTTTTATTCCTTTTTCCTGGACATAACGCCGGTCCGTCGTAGGGTTACTCATGTTTGCCAGCTGAATAGACCGGAGAAAAACGAAACGAAGCGTCTTGCCCAAAGAACACACTGCGTCGCCCGATTCAGGAATCGAGATCACTATCTTACGATCATGAGTGCAACGTCCTAACCACTCACCCACGCGCCTCTCTCTCCAACCACACACATATACATACAAACATACATACACTCACATGTATATGTGACGTGTTATATAAATGCTATTTTCAGTGAGAGAAAGAGCGAGAAAGAGAGGGAGAGAGAGGACGAAAGAGAGAGACAAACAATCAGACAGACAGACAGAGAGTAAACGTCACCTTCCAGAATTTCTCATATCTATTAACTGAACAATATGTACTTCCTTACGTATGTTCTACATATTATCTTGCAATAAATAACCGCGTAACTGACAATCCATTATATTATTGCAAACTCTAACTTGCTAAGATATATTTCTCTCACATCACAGCCTTCATATATCTTTTTTCAATATTAACATACCAATATTTGGCCTTGTACCAACATTTGAAATCAATATTAACTTACCAAAGAGCGGCAAGCTGGAAGAATAGCTAGCACACATTTCTTCATGCTCTTTACGTTCTGAGTTCAAATTCTGCTGAGGTCGATTTTGACTTTCACCGTTTTGGGGGTCGATAAAATAAGTACTAGTTGAGCACTGATGTCGATGTAAATGATTTATCCGCCTCCCCCGAAATATCTGGCCTTGTAATAAGGTTTGAAACCAATATATATATATATATATATATATATATATATATCAGTATCGTTAGCCCGCCGGACAAAATGCTTCACGGCATTTAGTCCGTCTTTACATTCTGAGTTCGTAAAGAATAAAAAGTTTTGAATGGTACAACGATGCACTATAATACAAAACATGGACGATATACTTGTTGTAATTTAGTTATCTCTAGTCCGATGATTCTGAGTTCAAATCCTACCGGGATCGATTTTACCTTTCTTATTCCACTGATGCTTATTTTATCGGGGTCGATAAAATAAGTACCAGCTGAGCACTGGGGCCGATGTAATCGACCATCTAATCATCGGATTTGTTGAGTTTGTGCTAAAATTTGAAGTCATTATTATTCATCAGTTTTGAATCGGTGAGCTGACAGAATGGATAAATGAGGTGGCACGTTGAGCAAAATGCTTCGCGGCGCATCGCCTATTTTCATGTTCTGAGTTCAAATTTCGCCGAGTCCGACTGTGTCTCTCCTCTTTCCGACTAGATAAAATAAAAATACTAGTTGAACACTGGGGTCGATTTAATCGACTCCTCTCCTCCCTAAAATTTTCAGGCCTTGTGCCTATAGTAGAAAGAAATATTAAATTACAAAATTAAGACATGGACCTATTTAACAAAATTATTTACTTGTTCGTACGCGTATCTGTTTACAACCTCAATACACGTCAACACTTGTTCATCTCTATTTTTGAATCTTTGCTTTTTTTACAATAGCAAATATTAAATTTCATTATTGATTAATGTTATTCATATTCAGTTCCCAATTACTCCGTATTTTATTTACCGGCTTTTTTTTTATATAAAAAAACAGCGATTATTTTTAGCCATCATATACTTCTAATTACTTCTAATTATCTATACGTTATTTTCGAATCAACTTGCATAATATACCAAGCCATTCGAACAAATGTAGTTTATTAACTATGTAGTCTAATATGTTCAATACATATGATTATTATTATTGTCACCTAGCTGAATTTCATCCGTCGTCATGTTCTGAGTTCAAATTCCGCTGAGATCGGCTTCGCTTTTCATCTTTTCGGGGTCGATAAAATAAGTACCAGTCGAAGACCGGGGTCGATGTAATCGACTTACCACTTCCCCGAAGTTGCTAGCCTTGTGCCAAAATTTGAAACAGTTTTTAAAAAGCATCGTTGCTAAGGAAGTGAGCTGGCAGAATCGTTAGCACGCCGGACAAAATGCTTAGTGGCATTTCTTCCGGCTTTACGTTCTGAGTTCAAATTCCACCGAGGACGACTTTGCCTTTCCTCCTTTCAGGGTCGACGAAATAAATACCAGCCAAGTACTAGGCTCAACGTAAGTGTTTAGTCATCTCCTCCCAAAATGTCAGGCCTTGTGCCGACCTTAGAACGGATTTTTTTTTTAAGAAGGCGATGTTATCGGCAGACCTTTGGGCTCTTCGTGCCATGATTTAAAGACGGAGTGCAAACAGTTTCGTTAGCACACGGAATAAATAAATGCCTAGCAGCATTTCGTGTGTTGTTACCTTCTAAGTTCAAACTCGGCTGAGATCGACTTTGCCTTCCATCCTTTCGAGATCGATGAAATAAGTACCAGCTGAACACTAGGGTCGATGTTATCGACTTACACACTCCCTCAAAATGTCAAGCCTTGACACTATTATCGAAAGGATTATGTACATCATATCGTGGAAATTTTTACACAATAATAATAGCGCATAAGTGTTTCCTAAATTTATATAATCACTCCCGTATCTTGGATTATATTGCACTAACCACTACCCCGCCCCATTCTCTATTCTTCCTTTTTATTGCCTCACATGAAAGTCCTGTGTATAGAAATCTATTCAAGCTTTCAATTAATGGGTGCTTCAACTCCATCCGGATGCAAAACTGATTGTACTTTTATCACAATTAATTCTTTATTAAAAATTGTTTAATATTCACTTTTCCATACATTATTTTGTTTGCTTTTCTTAGCTTGCGGCTCCTAATGATCAAATTCTCTCTTTCTCTATCTCATTTCAATTTATATGCATGTGTATACACCTATACGTATATAAATATATACACACACATATATATACATATAAATACGCATACACGCACACACACACACATATATGCATGTATGTATTTATATGTGTATGCATATCTGTGTATGTAAATACATATACATAATTTAATTCAAATCCTAAAGGAGAAGACTATATTTATTGTACAATTCCATTTATATATTGATGTAAATATTTTCAAGTCAATTTTTCTTTTAACTGAATATTAAAAAATAAAAAAAGGTAATAAAATAAGTATAGAAGATATAAAAAAAACAAACCAGGAAGGAATAAATAAATGCTCTTATGTGGGAAATTTTGACTGGGAACTGTTGATGTTGATACCTACAGTTATTTTGGGAGTTAGAAAGGAAGAGAGGGAGAGAGAGACAGAGAGAGTTTGCCAAGAAATCTACCCCTCTGATATCGATTGCAGAGATTATAGTGATACTACGAAGGATATTCTTATTCTATAAATGCGCTTTAATGCCTTGTGTTGCTACATGTTATTCTATGCTGCTGACGGAATCAAGTGATAGCATGGATGTGAAATTCCTTGTGAAACTTTAGATAATTTTAAGTGCAGCCTATTTACAGATAGGATTTAAAATGAACAAAATTCTAAAACGTGATAGCATTTTTTAACATGACTATTGTGGAGGCACATGGCCTAGTGGTTACAGCATCGGACCTTGCGGTAGAGCTATCGTGGGTTCGAATCTCAGACCGGGTGATATGTGTTTTTAAGAGCGAAGTACCCAACCTCCACGCTGCTCCATCAGAAGGTAATGGCGAACTTCTGCTGACTCTTTCACCACATCATTCGCTCACTCTTTTCTCTTGCATCTAGCAGCTCACCTGCGACGGACCGGCGTCCTGTCCAGGTGGGGAACCTATACGCCAATGAAACCGGGAAACCGGCTCTTATGAGTCAGGTATGGTTCGAGAAGGAACAAACAACAATATGACTATTACGAGTACGAGTTATCAAGGCAGGCACGTGAGGATATATATTGAATGATTCTCCCACTATAAAAGATTTCCTTCATTAGATGCATTACAAGCATTACAGTTTCACTTGGAGATCATATAAATATAGGATGAATGAAAAATATTTGTAAAATCCCCCGATAATTAGGGAGAGCATTCAAACGCTTTGGTCTCTTATCGGTTTTAACGAAAGTAAAATTAAAAACTGGTCTCAATGAACCAAATATGAAAAAAAACAAAAAACAGACGATGGAAGCTAATTTAGACAAGAGTAAGTCTGACTCGTGGAGGCGCATGGCATAGCAGTAAGGGTGTTGCACTCCGCTCGTGAGGTCGCAGTTTCATTTCCTGAACCGGCTAGTACGTTGTGTTCTTGAGCAAAGCATTTCATATCATGTTGCTCCCTAATCACATCGACACCTGACGTGGGGTACCACCTGACGTGGGGTACCACGTGCATCTGTTCAAGCAACGTCGAGTGAGCGACAAACATTTGATCACTATAAACAAGTCATATCTGCGAGTTTTTCAATAAGAAATTTCAGAACTGTGTTTCTCGGATTACGAGAAATCACATTTATATATATATATATATATATATATATGTTTGAACCAGTGTTAAAAGTTTGACTGTCACTTAAATCTTAAATCTCTAGTCTGAAAAATTGGAAATTTAAAATTCTCAGATAACAAGCAATTGGTTTAAACCATGATTCATATCTTTCATCGACTTGGATGCAAGTTTCAGTGTGAAGTTTCGCTTTCTACATTTCTCATCTTGACTATTTTACAGAGAAGTGTGTCAAGGGCAGCGAAGAAGGTGAACAATTTCACTGAGACATTATATTGAAGAGAAATATCAAGGCCTGTGGAAGCATAGTGTAAATGATAATTACATTTTATATTCAAAATTACTTAAAGCCTCTGTAAAAGAATGTAGTAAAATAAAGTCAGACAAATATCTGTAAAGAATTAAGCTTTCTTTTTCTTGTTTCAATTGTAAATATATTTTTGTGATTAACGTTTATTTATTTTTTAAATGCGTGATGTTTTAGAAAAGAAATTGAAAGCACTGACAAATTTAAAATTTTAACTAATGTGGAAAATTGCAAATGCGATAAAATATATAAAAAATTACAATATAATAAAAGTATAATTGAATGTAGTAAAATTCAAATCTTTATGCAACAGTAAGAATTATATAGCACTATTACTTCCCCTGAATATCATTATCTCCTCCTTGCAAAGAAAAACATTCAAAAATTTAATATTGAAGCACAGAAACATTTTTTTTTTTAATTTCAAGTCAACATATTTAACGATATTGGTTAATTCATAAAGATAATTTTATATTTTATTTTCTATTCCTGATTAAATATAAGTTTTCACATTCGAAAAAAAATTTAGTGTTATAATATTTAAAAGGTCTTCTGTATTACTAGCGCATGTTAAAGGAATATGGTTAAGATTTTCAATTATAAGCATTAAAGTTAGTTAAGTTAGAAATTATAAACACGAATGCAATATTAAAAGAATTGCTAGAACAGTCTAGAGGATATGGGCTGCTTTGTTCATAATTTAATATTCTCGATTTATGTGTTTAAAATGTCTAATCGAAGTTAATTAAAAATAATTTAGATTTTAAAGTAATTTTTTTTTTTTTTTAAAGTATGAAAGTATGCTTTCTTTTTAGTAAAACGGGAGCTAAATATATATGGATTTAATACATATTGTAAGAGCATAGATTTTTAATGAATCAAAATCCACTTCTGCTCAGGAAAGAAAAATCAATGCTTTAATGATTTCTTCTGGCCAAGGAATGCAAAGGGAGAAAAATCCCATAATTGGAACCAATTAAGATTTTATTTATTTAGAATTGTGGAAGTAAATTCGATGTTTGGCAGCATGATGAATGTTTCAGTCCTATGAGACTTCATCAGCATCAGTTAGTCACACTTTATTACAGTTCAATATTTGGAAAAAAAAACCCAAAAAACAAACAAACAGTGAGTGCCGTGATAACATAATACACTGCATGGTGAAGGAGGAATACCAAGGGATGCCACCTGCATGGAAAACTAATAGTAATGTAGGCGCTAATATATTTGGTGTAGAGAGCCAATATATTTTAATTACTTGAAATTACGCCAATTTGCATAATTCGAATTAACTGAAAGTTATAAATACATTGCATCATGTAAGAATGCACCCGCTTATTATTAGTCTGTCATGGACTTGGTATTTCAGAGTACGTTTTCCACCGCCACTCTTTATACTTATTGTGATGTTTCCTACTCCTAAAAAGGCATTGTGTATTTTGTCGATACAAAACCTAGAGTTGTACATCACTAACATAAACGGAACTCATTCTGCCTGGCTACTGTGCTTTCTGATCTTTTGGTGTGCTCTTATTCCTACAGTCAGTTCTAATTAATCCCAATTCACTCTAATTCTAATTCAAAATACTGAACTCATGTCGACTTATCGACATGCTAACAAATCCTATAACAAGAAATTTACCAGCAACTTTTAAATATAAGATAATACACTTGTCACGAATTTCGATATTAGTTCCATTCTTTTTCATTTTATTTTTTCAACTATAACTTTAATCTTTCTCCATAAACAATGAACCGTCATAGTTTGTGTATGAACTTAATATACACTGGCATTACACACAATAATATATTATATCAGATTTTACACACTTTAACGACAAACATGAACACAGTGAAAATATATAAACAAACTATTTACCCATACACATACGCAGGTTCATACATACTCATGTACTGTATAATAATAATAACAACAACACAACATCCTCAACAACAACAACATATATATATATGAAAACTATAAAAAAAGAAGTCACATGAAATGTCCAAAACCCAAAACAATTAAAATGTTTCAAAAATAGCTTTTGGCGCAGAGCAAATGTTTGTACATAGCTTAATTATATTTGTTGTCATGGGAACAATGTGTATGGATCGAAAAGTGAAAAATCACACAGGCATACACAAACATACATAAACACCTACTCAAGTATACACGCAGTCATATACATATAGATATCACAAATTTTGTTTGTCCCTTAAGTAATTTGTTGTTGCTTGTTTGTGTTATTTTGTTCGTTATATAACATGAACATTTATTTGTGCATTTTTTTTTCTAATATTGTTATATTATTTATTGGAAATTTTGATTACTAGATAGATCAGGCATCGTAATTTGGCGGTGGTGAAGAGTTCCGTTCCTGAGAGGATTATTATAGAAAATTCAATTTTCAGTCGTTCCACCATTTCAATCAGATAAAGAATAAAGTTTACCACTATTGTCGATTTGTAACTGACCGAGTCTATAATAGAAATGCCAAACGCATTGGCATTATATTTAACGATCGCGGTTCCTGTCCAGCTGCTTTTTAATACGTTAAGAGGAATAGATTTTGGTCGCATTTCCAAATTGTTCGTAATGACTAACAATTATTATCCATCAGTCAGTACAGCACAAGTGGAGATAAATTATAAGCAGACTCTTTGGCGCGTCGAACAAAAATACTTAGCTGTACTTCTTTCGGCTTTATGTCCGGAGTTCAAATCTCGCTATAGTGGATTTTGTCGTTCATTCCTTCATGACACATAAAATAAAGTACCTATCAAATACTTTTCTACACAAGGCCCAACATTTTGGAGGAGGGAGCCAGTCGATTAGATCGAACCAGTACGCAACTGGTACTTAATTTATCGACCCCGAAAGGATGAAAGGCAAAGTCGACCTCGATGGAATTTGAACTCAGAACGTAACGACAGATGAAAAACCGCTTAGCATTTCGCTCAGCATGCTAACGCTTCTGCCAGCTCGCTGCCTTATGTACCTGTCAAATACCGAGGTCGATATAATTGACTAACCACTTCTCCTAACAGTGCTGGCCTTGTGCTAAAATTTGAAACAATAATTATTGTTGTTGTTGTTGTGAAGGCGTCGTGCTAGCAGAATTGTAAATGTTTGAGCAACATTACTTCGTGGTATTTGTTCAAATCTTATTTGTTTGTTATCTTTTCTTAGTTTCACTCATTAGACTGTGGCCATGCTGGGGCACTGCCTTGAAGGACTTTAGTCAAATGAATCAACCCCAGTACCTTTTCTTTTAAAGCCTGGTACTTATTCTATCGGTATCTTTTACCGAACCGCTACCTTACGGGGACATAAACACACCAACACTGGTTGTCAAGCGGTGATGAGGAAAAATTCAGACACAAACACACACACACACACCCACACACCCACACACCCACACACACACACACACACACCCACACACCCACCCACACATACACATACCCACACACACACATACCCACACACACATACCCACACACACATACCCACACCCACATACCCACACACACATACCCACACACACACACCCACACACACATACCCACACACACATACCCACACACACATACCCACACACACATGATGGACTATTTTAATTTTCGATCTCCTAAAATCCATTCACAAGGCTTTGGTCGGCCCAAGGCTATAGTAGAAGACACTTGGTCATGGTACCACGCAGTGGGACTGAGCCGAGGACTATGTGGCTGGGAAGCAAACTTCTTCTCAACAGCCACGCCTGCGCCTCAATACTTTATACCTTCCGAGTTCAAATCCCGCTAAAGTCGACTCTGCCTTTCATTCTTTTGGGTTTGATAATGTTAAGCACCAGCCAAGTACCAGGTTGATTGAATCGACTTGCCCCTTGTTCTCAAACATGCTGCCAGAAATTAGAAATAATTTCTGCACTGCATTTAGTTTATTGTCTTTCTTACGGCTTTGTTAGATTGTGAGCGGCAATGGTTATCACTTTTGGAGGGTCTCCCAGAACTGAAGGGAATAATGACGAAATCGCTCTTCATAACCTCATACAGGTTTATACACTAAGAAGCCTACAGAAATGGCGTTTAGTTATCATTAGGACAACGCCTCGAATGAGACTTTGTCCTAATGATATTAATGGTGTACCCAGGCGGTTAGCGTTAACCTAGGTGTGGATGAGGGGTTCCTCGTGCGCTGCTTTAATAGCAGGTAATCTTTGTTTAAATCATTAGCGCGCCGGGCAATGCAGTTAGAGACTTTTCTTCCGGCTCCTTACGTTGAGTCCGAATCTCACCGAGTTACTTTGACGTTTCGACTCTTCAGGGTCAATAAAATAAAGTACTTGTCCAATAATTTGGTTGATGTAATCGACTTCTCCACTCCCCTCAAAATTGATCTCGGCCACTTATACGCCATAGAAACCAGATAACAGGCCTTATGAGTCCTAGGGCTAATAAATAAATAAAAAATCCTTTCTTTACTTGCTTATTTCTTATACTGGAGCAAGGATTCAGTTATGGACAGGAACAGCGTGATCTAAGTGTTACATATTGCGAAGTAATTCCGAGGGCATGAGCGGTATCCGTAAGTTTTTGAGATGGGCCTTAATAGCGTAAGACGCTCTGCTATGAGAGCCACTCATCGCCCACCTAAACTAGGTATACAGTCCGTGTGTCTTACGGGAAAAGGAAAAATCAGAACTGGGATATTCTTACCTCTGCAATGCGAATATAACGCCGACTTGAACGGAAATGTCGTGCAGGTTTTAAGTCACCGATAATGCACGATTTCAACTATATTAATAGAGCACCCGCACATCATGACAAGATAGGATATTGTCAAAGCATCTACTACAAACTACAACAACTACTACTACTACTACTATTACAATTTTCTAAACGAAATAATACATTATGCTGTAGTACATTACATTATATCATTATATCGTCATTATTTTTATTTAATACTACAAGTATTATGTCAGAGTCCCTCAAATTGTATCCTTCTGTCTTAAGAAATTGAAGATATTAGCTTATGAAGACCTTTCCTTATATATTCTATATCTGAATAAAAAATGGATCAATTCAATACTTTACCTTATAGATCTGTATAATCAAGGATGGTTTGGGCCTAACAACTGCAACAAGAATATAACAACACATAAAATCATACAATACAATGCAATACACAACAAAACACAATATGTCATATATGATATTGCAGAACATAGTCATAAAATGAAACTCATTGAATCAATCTGCAGTAATTCGTCGCAGTTCGCCTTTCGCGCACTCAGTCCATCGCAGTTCACCTATCACGCGCCCAGTACGTCTTGGTTCACCTATCATGTACTCAGTACATCGCGGATTTTTATGTTTAATATATGTAAATCTATATCGCTGACTCTTCAGAATATCCGGGTTTCTGCAGCCAGTAGGTATATTTATTTATTTATTTATGTGTTTCAGCCAAGTGGCTGCGGTCATGCTGGTGCACATATTTTTAGATTTTAATTATTTCTGTAGGAGGTTTCAGAACATAACACCCGTGATGTTCAAAGGATTGCTGTACACTCTATATGCATAACATATACAGGGGTGTTTGATTGGTGAGATGTATCCAGATTTTCGACCAGCAACCCGCAATTTAGAAATATTGCTGAGCTTTGTTGATCGAAAAAAATACACTGGAGCTAGAACAACAATACAAGTCAGCCAACGTCATTTGTGCTTCTGGGTGGAGAGAAATGAATGTGGACAACCATCAGATGATGATTGCGTAACAGATTGTAACTGTGGTTCATATTTACAAAGCCACCACTTCAGGGGTTAATTCAATAAGGTGACTGGTTCATTTAATCGAACAATTTCCATACTGAAAGTTGAACTGGACGGAAATCCATTTACAAGGAAGTTTATATTGGTTTCAAATTTTGGCATAAAGCCAGCAAGTTAGGGGAGGGGAGTAAGTGGATTACATCGACCCTAGTTTTCAACTGGTACTTATTTTATCGAACTCGAAACGATGAAAGGTAAAGTCAATTTCGGCAGAATTTGAACGTAGAACGTAAAGACGGCCGAAATGCGGCTAAGAATTTTGCCTAATTCGGTAACAATTTTGCCAGCCTTACAAAGAAGTTTAGATTAAGAACAATTTACATTTTTGTCGACAGATAGATTCGAAACTGAATCACTTTCTATTCTCTTCAACTGTTCGTCTCTCATTAAAGAATATAAACAACAGCCTGTAAAACGTACTTAAATATTCTTTTCATATTTTGTCACGAAGTCCAGCAATTTTGAAGATTGGGGAAGTCGATTACATCGACCTCAATGATCAACTGATATTAATTTTATCGCCCTCGAAAGGATGACAGGCAAAGTTGACCTCGGCAGAAGTTGAACTCAGAGCCTTAAGACGGACGAAATGCCGCGAACAGTTTTGTCTGCTGTGGTAACAATTCTGGTTGCACACCGACTTAATGTGCCTAAATATTAGTAACATATATAAACAACTATCTGAACATCCCTACTGTGATATAGCATATAATATATATCGGGATACAATATTTACTGCAAAAGGTAATTCTGGCAATATTATTCAACGGTAAAGGCGGCGAGCTGGCAGAAGCGTTAGCACACCGGGCGAAATGCTTAGCAGTATTTTGTCTATTGATATGTTCTGAGTTCAAATTCCGCTGAAGTCGACTTTGCCTTTCATCCTTTCGGAGTCGATAAATTAAGTACCAGTTGCGTACTGAGGTCGATCTAATCGACTGGCCGCTTCCCCTAAAATTTGGGATCTATTCTAAAACAGGGGCACCAGTATTTTCTTAACGAAACACTAACGAAACACTTTGAAACTTGGGACACTGGTTGAATGTGTCATATAAAACATATTTTACTCTTATTCTTCTTAACAAAAAAATGTACATCGCAAGTTATTCCATGTTAAAGTTGTCGTATTTCTGTAATTTCAACCAATCACTGACGTCTATTCAGCTGAATAGAGTTACTGCTGGGCGGTCATAAAAATGTTATTCCCTGTGACATATTTCATCCGGTTTAATCGTAATTTATACGCATATATTGTTTATATAATAAATTACGCTGTGCGTATCTGTGTGTGTAACAATTTTAGAGTTCGGATTCTAGAGTTAGGGTTAGTTTTAGGGTTAGGGTTACGGTTACGGTTAACAGTCTAGTTAGGGTTAGGGTTAGGGGATTAATACGATATACACCGTTACAGCGCTAACTGTTTTCAACTGAATAGACGTCAGTGATTAGTAGAAATTATCGAAATAAGACAATTTTTTTACATGAAATAAATTCGAATACAAAATTTTTTTTTCTGTTCTATAACACAGAATAGATAAGTATACGAAAGTTTGAAAGTCTTTCGGTACCAAAAACACTACATAAAACATAAATGAAAACTGGTGCTCCCGTTTTAAACTAAATCCGAGTCTTGTGCCTAGAGTAGAAAAGAATATTATTCAACAATAAGGAAACCAAAGAATAAACAAAGCCGGCTGAGTTGAATGTTACTGGATTAGCTATCTGCTTGGCATAGTTACGGTCTGAGTTCAAACCCTACACGATCCTAAATTACTTTTCTTTCATCGCTAGATTAGATAACATATATTGTCGAATACTGAGATCGATCATATCTTCTGTGGTTTGCCTTCAAATTTGTAAACTTTCAAGGGTCATAGAGAAGACAGATTTGCATGACCGAAGATCTGCATTCATATTTCATTTCT
>NC_142936.1:79033459-79040959 GCF_046866305.1 Octopus bimaculoides | reverse complement strand
ACACGTTGAGAATTAAGTTACATTTTCTGGAAACGAATACATAGAGAACAAACTCATTTTACAATCCAGTAAACACGTATGTGTGTGTGTGTGAGTCTGTGTGTGCCTGTGCGCGCGCGCGTATGTTCCTTAAGGATTCAAAAACTGTGTTGCCGATTTTGACGTATGAGGTATCAAAAGATTCAGTAATCTTTTTTGTTACCAAATATGTTTTTTGCACAACTCTTGTTTACCACAAAAATAACCTCGAAAACGAGGTCGGGCCGTACAAGTTTGGGGTCTTTAGCTAAGGGAGACAACTCTGCCTGAACATTGTTCATGTCTTAGAGCATAATGAGAAAATGTTCAAAATACGTGGGGTTTTACCAGGGAATGAAACTTCGAAGATATGCCGTCAACTTTATTTAGTGTTATTAGTATTATTTAGTAGATAATCTTTTAATGTGAAGAATGCATTTCTGTGTTTTATTTAGCCCAGAGTAGCAGACCCGTCGCATAGTATATTGTTCTTCTTGAAATACTGTTAATCTGTGTCTTTCTTTTGATGAAAGGATGTGTTTTAAGAGAGATTTGGCTGCTATTTGTAGCACCTCAAGTTACCTCAGTTACTTTGTGCGTTGTGTGTGTGTGTGTGTGTGTGTGTGTGTGTGTGTGTGTGTGTGTGTGCGTGTATTTTGTTGTGGTGAAAAAATAGATTCTCTCACAATATTTCTCACAATAATTTTTAAAGGAATCTGGACATCTGTCTTACTACCAACCATTCAACTTTAATTTACAATTCTTAACTGTTTCAAGTCAAGTAGACTAAGACGTAAATATAGTGTTATCGTAGAAGTTGAATACGAAGTTTTGAACTCATCATTTTGTAGTTTGTAATCCATTTCCTTAAATTTGAAGCCATTAAATCATTAAAAATTATGTTACTGGGTTTAGGCTTTCGACTGTCGCCGTGATGGGGTATCACTTTGAAAAATTTGATTGATCATACTGACCTCAGTACGTATTTCAATCTGGCATTTATTTTATAGATCTCTGCTAGCTTTCAGACACAGTGGGACACAATACTCGATTTAACAACAAATAGGAACAAACACAAACGCACGCACACACTTACACACACACACACACACACACACACACACACACACACACACACACACACACACACACACACACACACACACACACATTAGATGCAAGAAAGGCTGTGTGGTTGAGAAGTTTGCTTCTACTATAGCCCTAGGCCAACCACAGATTTGTGACTGAATTTCGTAGACGCAAACTATAGCGTTGTTCATCCGAATATGATCGAAAAACATGTTTATAAAGAGAAGTTTTTGCTTCATACTCCTCGTGTACTGATTCTGCCTATAAGAAAAGAACAAATAACACAATGTGGCTGTAGATCATAACACCCGGGCAACGCTTGGGTGCATTGCTAGTATATATATATATATATATATATATATATATATATACACACACACACACATATATGTATATATATATATATATATATATATATATATATATATATATATATATATTTATATATATATATATATATATATATATATATACATATATATATATATATATATATATATATATATATATATATATATATATATATATATATATATATATATATATATATATATATATATATACATACATGCAAGTATGCGTGTGTGTTTATATAAATAAGTGTGGTGTGTATATGTATACAGAGAGAGAGAGAAAAAGGGAGCGAGAAAGAGGGAGAGGGAGACAGAGAGATGTTTTAGAAATTTTCTCTTGCTTTTGTTTGTTTTACATCGTTGAATTTGCAACTTCGGTGTATTTCAGGATCAGAAGTGAAGTTGCGTTCGATAATGCTAACTTTTTACAACCTATACTTATGAAATATATTAAGCAGACTAACTTCCTGTGTTGCTTAATCTCCTGTTTCAAGTGAAACCGAAAAGAATAGTGATAAAAGTTAGACATTTTATCTGGCCACTTTTCCAATGGCAACTTGGTTTTGACTCTATTGTTTTAATTGTTTTACTGTCTAAAGCGTCTGTTTCAATTCACTTGATAATGGCATAGGAATATGCATGACATAACGGCTTGCTACACATCTATCTTTCAAAATAAACATAACTTTTCTACTTCCCAACGGAATGGCTGATATTGGTAGTAGGTATATTGGTTTTGGTATTTTATTTCCTTTTTGTATGTGTGTTTCTTTCTTTTTTGTTTTGTTTTGCTGTTTTCTATCCATTTTGTTTTTCATCTTAGCATAGGTGTTATATATTTTATAAATTTGGACGATTGCATTTTGTTGAAGCAAGTAATTTTACACCAAGTTGTATTCTCCACCATCACCAGCAAATAGTGGTGTAATAGCAGCACTTACCAGTAATCCCTTCACGTACTCACATATTGGTACATCAAAACTAGAAAAGTATTGCACATCGTTTTAGCAATTTAACACTATAGATATAACGAACTGTCGAATCCTAAGTATGTGATAGGTAAGAATGCAATGTCATTCCAGAGTTAAAAGTCAGTTATTTCTAAAACTGAAGAAAATAACTGGGGAACCTGAATACTTCTGGGAGGCGTGCAAAACTTCGTTTGGAAAATTTTTACACTGGAATATATTTTGCAGTTTCGGTATCCTTTTTATAATTATGTTTTCAACTAATTGAGTATTTGGAATAATCACCCCCTCTTTCTCGCTCGCTTTCTTCACATCTTCATGTACCGTGTTCGTTTTACAGCCATCGGCGATCATGGATTCCCATACAAAAACTGGAAAATTTGTTTTCCTGATAAAGTTACCACAGCTGTTACCAGTTTTCACATAACCAGTTTATTCGCAGTTTACTCTTGCTCTACCTAGGTTACCATTAAATCAAAGGGCCTGATAATCTCTTACGCAGGGTGATCGGTTTTCATGTCCACATGGGAGTGGAGCTATTTAACACATTTCTAGGAGGCACACCTCCCCCGAGTCATGTATATTTTCGTCACAGGATCCGTGATTTAACCAGTAACTCGGACCCTGAACAGTTACTACTACCAGCAAATCTGATAGTTGTGGTGATTAAGTATTAACTCCATACCCCACCTCCTAAACTCCTGCACTTTCAACACGGTGTACCCTTTCTGCATAGAATTTGAAGTTATTACATTTATTTTTAAAACGTGGATATCTGAAGAAATTCTCGAGACATAATTTAAGTTGCGATTGTAGTGTATATTCAGAATCTCAACCATTTCCCCCACTTGATTAGAGTTTGAAAAATAATTATATTACATATGCTAGATTTAGCGTGGAGGTACAATGGCCCAGTGGTTAGGGCAGCGGACTCGCGGTCATAGGATCGCGGTTTCGATTCCCAGATCGGCGAAAACACCTAAAGCTCCACGAGGCTCCAGCAGGGGATGGTGACGAACCCTGCTGTACTCTTCCACAACTTTCTCTTACTTCCTGTTTCTGTTGTGCCTGTAATTCAAAGGGTACACGTGTCTGTGGAGTGTTCAGCCACTTGCACGTTAATTTCACGAGCAGGCTGTTCCGTTGATCAGAACAACTGGAACTCTCGACGTTGTAAGCGACAGAGTGCCAACAACTAGACTTAGCAGTATAATTTTTTTTTTGTTTTTTGGAATACGTTTTTTGTCAGATGGCAATGAACTCCATGGCGGCATTCCAACATGAAAGAAATTCACCCACTGCTTTCACCCTCTGCTCAAACTGTCGAAGAGTAAAGCACTAAAATTCTTTCCAATGTAAGATAAAATATGGTATGTTGGTCAAAGTGCCTAACAGCTTAATGCCTGGAGTGAATCTGAATTCACTCCGAATTAGTAAATGAAGTATTTATTCAATCTTTTTAGTCCTACAATACAAGGTCTATCTAGTTTTTGTTATTGTTTTCCTTAATCAGCTCATCAAATGAAGTTCCTGACGTAGTCTCGATTATCTTTACAAACATGTTGATTTATTTGCACTTGTAATGATTTTTTGGACTAAGCAGAAACATTACAATTTCCAATATACTCCTTGCTTAAATATGTCTTGGAATTCTTGAGTTTCTCTTAAGGATTAAACTATGCTCTCTCTTTCATTCTCTCTCTTTCTCTTTCTCTTTCATATAATTCTCAAATCAATACATTCAGAATCTTCGTTAACCGTTGTCAGATAAGAAGATAATCTTATTGGATTCAGCAGGTATATCTACCAGTGTAATTAACATGTTGCGTCCATTCATATGGCAAACTGAATATATTAAGGTGTGAATAGCTCAGTGTTTGGAGTGTCAGGATTCACAGTCACGAGGTAGTGAGAGTTCGATTCCCGGACTGGACTGTGTGTTGTGTTCTTGAGCAAGAGACTTTATTTCACGTTGCTCCAGTTCCTTCAGTTGTAGAAATGTGTTGCGATATCACGGTGCCAAGCTGTATCGATGTTCGCTTTCCCTTGGATACCATTGATGGTGTTGGTATGCATGGGTGACTGCTGATCTTTCGTAAACAACCTTGCCCAGACTTCTGCCTTGGAGGGGAAGTTTCTAGGTTCAATCGCATGGCTATTCATGAGTTTCTAGGTGCGACCCTATGGTCATTTTTTTTTACACATTACTCTTTGAAAACTGGCCAGTCGATTGCATAAGTGGTATTCGATATCTAGTTGACGTCAATTACTTTCATTTTGGCAACCAAACTTGTTGGAAAAACAAGAGCCCCAAGTTATGAGTCAAATAGAAAAAGATGGTTCTGTTACAACACCATGTTTTCTTCTAAAGTTTTTCTGACTTTGTTTGTCATGTATATATATATATATATATATATATATATATATATATATATATATATATATATATATATATATATATATATATATATATATATATATATATATATATATATATATATATATATATATATATATATATATATATATATATATGTATGTATATATATATATATATATATATATATATATATATATATATATATATATATATATATATATATATATATACACACATATATATGGCAACAATGTTAGTATCTCAATTCCACTAAAGGATGCTTCTTTCTGCTTAGAAAGCACTGAGATCTTGAAAAATCAAATCAACTGGTCAACACGTATTTGATATGAGGCTGTACCTTCCATAGGCTTTAATTCACTAAAAACATTTTGTCCTGAACATGCACTGGTGAAAGTTGGATGCATCTAACACACCCGTGCATCTTTTATGACCGAAATTACAAGACACACGTAAATAGATAAGTAGACATACATACATACATACATACATACATACATACATACATACATACATACGCACGTACATATAAATGTCTCCCTGTATTTCATTGCAACAAAAACAGAGAATTAATTTTCTGTTGAGATTATTTCACCGAGAAGTTTTTAAAAGTCATATTACCATTATTAAAAAGAAAAAAAAAATCGTTAGAAAGGCATAAACATCGTTCAGTCTCAAATTTACACTTGTTTACGAAAACAAGGCTATTGCAAGTGATTGAGTAAGAAATCGATATATATAAAAACCTCTTTCTTCTGCATTTTCTAGAGAATCGGGGGTGGGGACGGAAAGAGGGGGAGATTGAAAGAAATAAAAGAAAAATTTCGAGAGAGAAGGGGTGGGGAAGAAGAAAACAGTGACAGGGACAGACAGGTAGACAAGCAGAAGATTGGGGTGGAATGAAATTAGACACTTGTAAGACGAACGTTATAAAAGAGCTTCTTAAAATAGCTAGATAACTCGCAAAAAACCCCAAAACGAGAAGGAAAAATAAGAAAATAACATTACAAAAACCAAAAAATATATATAAGAGAAAGAACGAAAATCTACGTACGCAACTTCACGGAATCATTTATTTTGCCATTGAAAAATAAGATGATAATGTATTTTAAAAAATCTGATTAGATATCCAAACGTTATTACTAAGAAGAACGAAAACGAAAAAAAACAAAAAAAAACACGTAAAGAGAAACTAAAAAGATGAAGAAGAGAAGTTATATAAATGGGAATGAAATAGGCATTAAGAAGTATTATGAACACAAACACACACGGAGACACATATATATATAATTGTGCGCATATATATATATATATATATATATGTGTGTGTGTATACATATATATATAAATATATACATACATACATATATATATATATATATATATATATATATATATATATATATATATATATATATATATATATATATATATATATGTATGTATGTATGTATGTGTGTGTGTAGATATGTTTATGTGAATCAATCAACGTTTATACACACACAAGTACTTACGAACACACACATACAAATACATTTTTTTCTTTCCACCTATCGTTTTCTCCCTTTTCTTTGCTACCGTTTTCCCTATTTACCTCGTTAACGCTCTTTCTTTGTCTAGCAACCGTTCTCTCGTTTTCTCTCTACCTTTATTTGGCCTGCCTTTCTTGTTTACATCCATCTGCCTTTCGGTCGTCATAAACGTCTATCTATTCTTCCATCTTGGTTACTTTTTATCCATTTATACGGCCGTCTATGTTTCTATCATGCCCTCTTTTTCTCCCTCTGCTTCCTTGTTTTGATCACTTTCACGACAAACTCTTCTCTGTCACCGTCTCTTTTGTCCTACTTTCTATTCTTCATGCTACTCAATCCATTCAACTGCTCAGTCCATGTTTAACTGCTTCGGATTTGTTTTGGTCTTCATATCCTTTTCTTCAAAGCCGTAATGTAAACAATATTTCCTATTAGCTTATTTTGCCAGAGTTGCATATATTCTTTTCACAAATCGAACGAAATATTCTCTCTGTATATGCGTATATAAGCTGTTTCATTTTGTATTCATTTCGCTCTCCCCAGAGCATCCTTATATCTGCTATTCGGGCCTTGTCTCTACATGTTTTAGTTCTTCTTCGTGTATTGTGTCCTATAGGTTACGTTGATGAAACCACGAAAGTTAACAGTATTGTCGGATGGGGTCAAAATTGTAATATTTGGTCGACAACTTCGTGTGTTTCTGCTTGTTTTTTTTCTCCCTCTAAATTTCTTTATCGTACATCTATTCCATTTCCCCCCTATAAATTCATTCACACACACACACACACACACACACACACACACACACACACACACACACACACACACACACACACACACACACACACAGATATGTAGCAGTGGCTGTGTGGTAATAAGTTTGCTTTCCAACACAGCACAACTGCATGGAAACTTGGGTACATACCTCCTACTATAGACGTTGTAGGTAGACAGAAACTAAAAGAATCCCGTCATATGTGCATGTGTGTGTGTGTCCTCTATCAGTGTTTGCCTGAGTTGAAATTCTAGAATGATGTTTGCTTAACCCCCAAAAAGTTAATTTAAAGAAACAGAAACTTTATGCTTCCAGAAAGTCAAGCGTAAAAACCTAATACATAAACCACCTTTCTAATCACTCT
>NC_142936.1:79020959-79028459 GCF_046866305.1 Octopus bimaculoides | reverse complement strand
AATAACTAACAAGCTTTTAAAAAATAGTACAAGTGTCAAGGCATTCGACTAAAAGTTCTTCAAGCCTGTGCCCCCAGCATGGCTCCAGTCTAATTACTGAAACAAATAAAAGATAAAAGATATATGCTAACTAAAACATCTTGAGTAGATGTAATTCCAAGATACATCCTTCGGATACTCCGAAATGTATCATCAGGGATGTTTCTGGGGGTTTATGTGGTTTTGGGGCTTTCAGCATGAGACCCTCTCGCCCACACTATCCTGCCAAGGTAGACAAAGTCCCAGCTTTCATCGCAGTAAGCTCAGATTTGATCAACCCCTGCTGGGAACGTCAACTGAAATATCTTGAGTTAAATAATGACTGGCCTTCAAAATTTTATTATGTTTAAGTATCTCTCCAAATTACAATTTTTCCTTCAGTTTTATGACGTCTGTATGAAAACTCCCTTTTCGTTTTTTTTGTTTTTTTTTTTTGTATCTCAGGTAATTAGATTTAGATGTCTTGTCATTTCGAAGATAGAGACAACAAAAACAACTATTTTCTTAGATATGACAGTAAGAGTTTTCATTGCATATCTGATGTTAATGTGTAATGAAAAAGAACTTAACACACGCGCCAACACACCCACACTGACGCAGCATACACACACACACACACTCACACACGTTCACTTATGAATGCGTATCTGACGTCATATAATAAACAAACAATTAACTGTCAACTTAATTTTTAATATATGAGTGACAAATTATCAGAATCGTTAGAGCAAAGGACGAAATTTCTTGTCCTATTATTTATTTCTGACTTCAAATTCCGGCAAAGTTTACGTTGATTTTCATACATTTGATGTCAATAACATAAAATGTTTTTAATGACTCTTCATACGTGTAGTTATCATACATATGCATTCCTACTTGTTGTTGTTGTTGTTGTCTTAGGCGGCGATGTGACAGAATCATTAGCACCCCGGGTATAATGCTTAGTGAAATTTCGTTCGTATTTACGTTCTGAGTTGACATTCTGCCGTAGTCGACTTTACCTTTCATCTTTTCGGCGACGATGAATTAAGTACCAGTTGGTTTCTGGGGTCGATGTAATCGACCAGCTCCCTCACTCGAATTCCAGCTGCTTTGCTGTAGAAATGTACACATTTGTCGATGATAACAACATTTAACAATGAAACTAAAATGTCCTGAAAGGAGACGCAGACGTACCAAAGACCAATTATTGATAGACAAAATGGTAAACCAAGATTGTAAGTGAAAGAGGACAAATTTGGAAATAGCCTTGATTGATTCCTGCAAAGCTTATGATATGATTCGTGGAACATTGAGTGCTTACTTTTTTTGCTATTACAAGGAATTTAACAGGTTTTCTGAAGGGAAGTATGATAGATTGAAAAACTAAGTTTACATCGTATGGACAAGTCTTGGGCACTCAGGGAAGGTATTAATAACAAACAAGATTTTGGATCTATTGAATGTAGAAAAGACAGAATTTATGTGCGACTTCAAGAAAGCTGAACAATGGAGGGTAAATTAGGAAACAAGTAAAGTCAATAACGTATTAATACACATTGAAGCAAGGCACGTTACACGAACAAATAAACTCATCAAGCCTGCAAATAGGACTCTTGCAGACAGGATAGGATTGAAGACCAATGAGAACAAAACATTGACAAAAATAATAAAATAAACAACCTTATCAGCGCAGGAGTTGCTATACGAGTGGGTGTGTGGTAAGTAGTTTGCTTGAACACAAGGGTTGATGTCATCGACTTACCCCTCCCCTAAATTGGGTGAGTGCCCTTGTGGCAAAATTTGAAACCATTATTATTATTATTACTTATACTCACATATGTTTATATTTACAAACACACATATACAGACATACATATATAATATACAAACATATCCATAATGTGTGTGCGTGTGTGTGTGTGTGTGTGTGTGTGTGTGTGTGTGTGTGCATACGCACAGAAAGAAAGACGTATAACCCATGCATTCATATATATGTATCTCTGTGTAGGTATATATTCGCATACATTACATAAACTCACACAAAAATACGATCAGAAAAAAAAATCATGGAACGCCGGCAATTCAATTGCATACAAATGTCACACTCTATATCATAATAGAGTGTCGTAAGAGATAAATAACTTTTATATGAAATAATATTCTGCGGATTTATTTTTACTGAGAATATATATTCATTTTTGTCATTTTTTAAAGCATATCTAACATTTTTAGCTGGATTGGGAAAAAAGGAAAGAGCAGTATAAAGAATATTAAATGATTCCAGCAGTTTTGATCTTTTTGTCATAGTAAAAATAAAAAAATGTTAGGAAACGTACAAGAAACAGTTATTAAGAATATGATACTATCTTCAGTGTTTACAAATTTACAGAACAGATTGTTAATACACCTACACTATCATACACACGTACGTACATACATACATACATACATACATACATACATGCATGCATGCAAACATAGATGCATACATATATACATGGAAACCTTGTTAATGAAAGAGCCTTGGATGTAGGCTAGAAACCGGCTCTTTCTCTATTGGCAAGGAATCTTGAAATGAAACCGAATAATAACATAAATGCTCACATGCGTACATGCATACACACATGCATACATACACACACATATATACATACATACACACACATACACATACATACATGCATACATACGTAGGTACATACATAGGTACATACATAGTTACAATCATACACATATGTACATACATGTATACATGAGTACGTTCATACGTAGGTACGTACGTACATACGTACATACATACATGCTCACAGTCATACATACATGCTTACATACACACACATACATACGTACATACATGCATACTTTCACTGAAACAGACACGCACACGCAAACCCAGCCGCACACTCATTTATGCGAAGAATCATGGCGGGGTAGTCTTTTGCCTTCCTCTTCAGGATTCGTTAAATTTTGTGTGTATTTGTGTATGTGTGATTGCGTGTGCACGTGTTCGTCCTCCTGTGTGTGTGTGTGTGTGTGTGTATCTATCTATCTATCTATCTATCTATCTATCTATCTATCTATCTATTTATACACTCCCCATATATATATATATATATATATATATATATATATATATATATACATATATATATACACGCACACACACACACACACACACACACATAAACACATATGCACAAATACATATGTGTGTGTGTGTACGTATAAAATGCATGTATAAAGGAAGCTCACTCATACGGGTTCAATCATACATACACATATATAGATACACATATATCACCCTGTCTGTCACTCTGTCTCTGTCTCTGTCGATATGTCACTCTCTCTCTCTCTGTTTATCTTTGAATCCTTCTCACCATCGGATTATTTCTCTTTAACTCTCCCTCTCTCCTCCTAAACATGTAGCTCATATCTCTCTGTTTCGGTTTTTCACTCTATCTACATCTTTTCCTCGATTTCATTCTTGAGGTATCTGTTAAAGGAAAAAAAAATAAATAAAAAAAAAACAAAAAAAAAATATATATATATTATTTTCATCTAAGAGATACTTCATTTTGGTTTTTGTTATCTGTACCAAATTTACTTTCTATTATCTGACGTGAAATAAGAACAGCAAAAACCAACAGCAACATTAAAACAGCAACAACAACATTCATCACCAATCTAAAAGGAAAATAAATGACAAACAATTGCAATAAAATATAAACCAATGTCGGCAAAACAAATACAACCTTCCAGAAAGGATATCTCAACAAAATTTAAGAACCTTGAAGATTTGCGTGATCAAAGCCCTAGCCCCTCGTCATTTTAGTTTTTCTTCTTTGCATTGCTAGCAATGTGTGATGGTTTCTTTTTCTCTGAGAAATCGAGGTTATATCTTCAGTAGAATTGTATCTAGCTAATAACATCAAAAGTAACCGATAGAGAAATGATCCAAGCAAGCAAACTTCTACGAAATAATAATTGCTTCGTGTCTTTGCGCATATTTCCACTTGTGAGACTACATGCACACACGTTCGCACACAAACACACACACACGCACACAGGCCCTCACTAACTCACACACACATGCATCATGACGGTGTGCGTGCACAAGTGAGTCTGAAAAGAGTGCTTTCTTTTCAGTTCTGAAAACAATTCTGGTTCTTCAATCCCTTGATCTTCGCAAAATGAAATTGCATATTTTTTGTGCACGTACATTATTTTCGGCAAGCATAGACAAAATTCTGCGCGGCCATATATTATCAATTTAACATACTCGCTTCCACAAACTTCTGAATTTGTGCACATGCACGCGTATGTATATGTATATATATATATATATATATATATATATATATATATATATATATATATATATATATATATATATATATATGTATATATATATGTGTGTGTGTGTGTGTGTGTGTGTGTGTGTGCATGTGTGTGTGTGTGTGTGTGTGTGTGTGTGTGTGTAAGTGTGTTTATATATATGCATGTGTGTGCACATATATATATATATATATATAATATATAACATATATAAAGTTTCGGAAATTTTTACTTCAAAATTGGAAAACCTAGCTATGAAGCGAAGGAAGACAACTCACCCAGCTATAATTTTTAAAGAGGAATATTTCTTAAACTTTCACCAGCGTTCACCAGCATTCTTTGTAGGGAACAGTTATCGTTAAGAGTAACTGAAGAGATGTCTAGCTCACGCTAGGCATGAAACCAATGGTTTTTTTTTCTAAACTGTTACGTTACACATACAAATATATATATATATATAAACAACATGGAATGCATATGCATTATCACAGTTTTCTTTTAGTTTATACTCATCTCAAATATTCTGGCATACTCCAAACGTTGCAGACTGCAATATGCATATTTAATAATTGATCGTTTAGTTCATGGACGAAAATGCCGCCGCAGAAATAGTGGAATTATGTGCCATTGTATTCGTTTCAATGCCAGAATACTTTTGTAGCTTTACAATGTGAAACAGTTGGAACTTACCAGGCTATATAAAATGCGTGTAAGCTAAATAAATCTTTGATAACACATCTTTGTTGTTTACTAGCTTAAAAGCCGCTCTCCATGCGGACTTTATAATTGCTCCAGCAGACGGCTAACAGAGCCTGCAGCTCCAAACTAAAGAAAGCTACATAGCATGACTATAATACGTCTATAATAGCTATATGCTCGGGTGGTGTTTGATCAGAGGTTAAGGACGGATGAGAATTAATTCGATAATGCAATCATTCTATTGTTCGAGTCCCATGTTAAATTCCAGCTTTTAGCCAATTTGTCTCAAAGTTCTTATTTCGAAGTTCTTATTAATGAAACGTATGTCATTTATCTCCCCCTTGAACTCTGACGTCTTCTAACAAACGCCAAGCAAGATGGCGTGAATCATCCAAGCCTTACCTGCTAGAAATAGCAACCCAAATGTTTTTAAATCGGAACCCAATGCCCTATGCTCAAGAACTAATTGAAGGGAAAATTTTCAATTTCGGGATCATCCTGATTCCAGAAAGTTATAATATGTCTATGTAGAGTAAATGTAGGCTGAGATACGGGGGTCTTAGACAGACAAATAGAAATTCGCTTTTATTAATATACATAATTGTTCTAATTTACACTTTGATTAATGCAACAAATTCGAGATAGACATTTATGTATGTATGTATGTATGTATGTATGCACACACGCACACACACACACACACACACACACACACACATACACACTCACACACACATACACACACACACACACACACACACACACACGCACACACACACACACACACACACACACACACACACACACACACACACACACACACACACATATATATATATATATATATATATATATATATATATATATATATATATGCATACATTTTCAGATATATTGCCTCTTGGTGTCATGAAGCTGATAAATTCCTCGTTACATACAGGGTTGGGCAATAGTCAACTGACAGTAAATCAAACCCATATGATTCCAGGATCAAAACGAAATATTATTTTATATGAGACTTCACTAATAAACAGACAAATACTGAAAGAAAACATTTTAACTCACAACGTTCAATTATTAAACATTCATAATTGGAATGAATAAATAAAATTGAATATTAAGTATTTATGGAATTTGGCCAGCCTCGAATATGACAGAAAATATGATAGAAAATATGTGCGTGTGTGTGTGTGTGTGTGTGTGTTTGTGTGTGTATACACGTACATACATAGGAGGGGATCATGAGAAGTTCCTGGCGTTAAGGATGTTGTGAATGGCCTGGTTGGAGGCCCAAAACTTCCGAGTTCTTGTATAGTGCTTAGAAAATCTGAAGAACTGCTGCAAGAAGTGTGTGAATCTGAGAGTGGAATATGTTGAATAATATCATAATTAATTGATTCTCCTGTATTTTCTTTTACCCAACGGCAGGAACATTGCAACCCTATCTCACACACTCATATAGAACGGAGTAAGTGACAATAAATATTTTTTCTGTTGTTCCAATTTTGTCATCAAAGTGAAGATGACAAATCAAATATGACATATATAGATATGGATAAAAACAATAATATACTCATTCTCTTTTCTGTGACAGAAGTAAAGCTTCTAGATTTTCTCTTAATTTAAACGGTTACACCTGCATGACAAGTTGTCCATTATTCATGCATACATACATACATACATACATACAGGCACGCGTGCGTATACACACACACACACACACGCATACCTTCACTCACATTTCCCGGCTAGGAAAATAAAATTAGAAATCTAGTCATCCATATTTATTTGGCTATTATTATATAGTCTTACTACATCGTCGATTATATGAACACATAGAAGTCTCGGTAAAGCAGCTTTAGCAACCTCCCTCCCCACACACGCAACCCAGATCAAATTACAATTCTTAATTTCATCAACACTTCCAGTTAAAAGGAAAATAATACTAAAATGGCGACAAGTTAACTCGAGTTACGCTATTGGTCCTTTGAGACTAATAGTGTTAAAAGTATGATAACATTGATGATAAACTGTGCGAATTATTCAGGTAAAACAATGAATAATGATATAAACACAACAAAAGTCTACTTAAAAATCTTTAATCAGCTTTACAGGATCTGATAGACTGGGATAAAATTGTAATATGTAAACGCGTTAGGAGTAATCTAGACTTTACAATAAACAAGAAAGAACAGATTGCAAAAATTAACAATATAAACGCAGACGTGTCTGTTTCGTTATGTCAGTTTGGTTAAGATGTTATCTTTGAAAGAAGGTGGTTTCTGGATCCGTGGCTGCATCGCTACGTCGGTGTCTTCCACTACGGCCTCGAGACGATCAGAGTCTTGTGAGTAAATTTGGTGGACGACAACTGTGCAGAATGCCCGTTGTGTAACTGTGAGTGTGCATTTGTGTGTGTGTGTGTGTGTGTGTGTGTGTGTGTGT
>NC_142936.1:79010959-79013459 GCF_046866305.1 Octopus bimaculoides | reverse complement strand
TGTATGCATGTATATATACTTATACATATATGGAAGAAGGGAAAGAAATGTAGTGACTTATACATATATATTCATGCGTATATACGTACGTTCATAATTGTATACATACATGTGTGTGTGTTGTGTGCGTGTGTGTGTGTGCGCGCGCGCACGTGCGCAGTTGTATTTAATCACCTGCTGATAACAAAATTATCTCGTAGAAGCCATGTATGTTCGCGCAATTTTAATGAGTTTACCATAACTAATTTTTATGAAATAAAGCTTGTTTGTTTTCAGTCGTATATTCCGTTTCATTTCTATTGCACAGGCAGGCAATGGTTGTAGTCCTGAAGTCCTTTAATTCTCTTTGAATATTTCTTGGAATATTCCAGAAGAGATTTATGGATTTCCTTCGGTTTTAAGCGAAGGAAGATCAATTCTAGACTCTTGTGTGTATATAGATCTCTCTCTCTCTCTCTCTATATATATATATATATGTGTGTGTGTGTGTGTGTGTGTGTGTGTGTGTGTGTGTGTGTGTGTGTATGTTTGCGTGGGTGTGCTTGCATGTGTACTTATGTACATACACACACGTATATATATATATATATATATATATACACACACACACACACACATATACATATAAACATATGTATATATATATATATATATGTATATGAATACATAAATATGTATGTACGCATGTATATATATGAGTGAGTCTACCGATCTCTTCTTTTACGTGTGTGTGCGCGCGATGGTTTTCATCTTTGGATGTACGCATATATGAATCTCTTGGAAATTCCGTTTGCGTGTTCTGTTTCTTTCGAGTAAGTATGGTGTATGTATGCATAAGTATCTGCAAGGTTTTTATATCTAATTTAAGTGAATAATTAATCAACGTTACTCATCTTACTGCTTGCAATGCTAATGTTGGCACATCGTCAACTTTTTATACCACTAATAGCCAGCTATGTTGAAATGTCTCGTGAACTACAAGTCCAGTTGGCACCAAATATTCAAACACACGTACCACAAGAATTATTTACAGACACTCGTACACTGACGCACACCAATACGCAAATATGCCCACAATCACGCGCTTACACACACACATAAACACAGACAGGCATCCACATTTTATACACATGAACTATAATTAAAGGAAATCTGTTATTGTTATTCTGAAGTAGCATTGAAAATTCTGTTTATGAACGAATTGAAACAGTTCTTGCACTGACGTAAGTAAAGCTGTAACGAATCGATAACATAAATGCAGTAATCATGCATTAGATTTAAACATGTATCTATGCATGCTTATCAAATGTTTAGTTCTGCATTTCTAAAATCTGAAAGTGACTTCATTTTCATACTCAAGAACCAATAACATTACATCGGCAGTTTGAATGTAGAAATAATTTTTTTAAATGTTTCTGCTTGTATGTTTTCACAAAACGTGAATATGCGATATAAACATTATTTCGAACGGTTAGAAGATAAACATATTTTGCATGTCACTATTAATGAGCGCGTTAGATTTACATATTGTCTTGCAGAAATGATTGACAAAATGAAATATGAAAGCATATGAATACATATTCGATACACACATTTATACAAACGTATACATCCGTCCGACAATCCATCCATCCATCCATCCGTCCGTCCGTCTGTCCATCCGTCCGTTCGTCCGTCCGTCCGTCCGTCTGTCTTTCTGTCTGTCTGTCTGTCTGTCTATCTATTTATCTCAATACACACACATATATAGAGATTCATTTATATATATATATGTATTGAATTATATATATATATATATATATATATATATATATAAAATTATATAATATAGAACATTTATAAATAGGTCTTACAGCTGTTTCCAGGATATTTATTATATCCCTTCATCGGAGACGGTGTGAGAGGATGGTTAAGCAATAATTAGTTTAGATAAGATAAATGCATTATCCCTACATTCACTCTCTATTTCCTATCTTATCTCAACTAACTATTGCTTAACCATCCTATAAAATTATATATATAAATGAAAATATATGTGTGTATCAATAAACAGGTAGGTGTATGTGTGTAAATGTGTGTGATTGTGTGTGTAAGTGTGTGTGGGGATGTGAATATATAAATATGAGTGTCTGTGTCTCATTGCAAAAATGCATAAAAGCGTAAATTTTACATATGACTCGTCATGTAATTGTTCTGTACAGCTGTTCGAGTACAGTGAAAACATCATTCATATAATTAAGATTCATAATCAATTAATTAATCATTTGTAATTATTATCCGATATATGTATATGAAGGCGCATGGCTGAGTGGTTAGAGCGTCGGGCGCACGAACACGAGGTGGGGGATTCGATTCCCGGACCGGGTTGTGTGTTGTATTCTTGAGCAAAACACTTTATTTCACGTTGTTCCCGTTCCCTCAGCTTTAGAAATGAATTGTGACATCACTGGTGCCAAACCGTATCGGTCTTTATCTTTCCCTTACATAGGGAGAGGAGAAG
>NC_142936.1:78998459-79005959 GCF_046866305.1 Octopus bimaculoides | reverse complement strand
AGAGTCAAATAAACAGACACACTACCAATCATACGTAAATACACACATATATATGTACCTATGGTTACCAATGACCTCATTCCAATTTGGCGGGAATTGTAAGTTTACTTTCCATGTCTAACACCGTCCTTCACCATCGAGACATCTTTCTAAAAATACGATCAACAAACATTTATTCCCTACAAACTGTAAGTTTTTTTTTTCAAAATCTTTTCGTAAATCTTGAGATTAACACCCGCATCATTACCTACCTAACCCTAACAAACCCTAACACTGTAGTGAAAATCGTACGGGTGTTAATCTGAAAATTTAACAATCTTTTTTAAAACACTTTTACTTACTAACATCTTTTTTATTTAGTGTGTGTGTTGCCCATATATATATACACTTAAGACTTAGTTGGGAGTTTGATCGGCAGAGGTCATTATTATTATTATTATTTATTTATTAGTATTATTATTTTAAATTTTTCCCACAACGGCGGCTTCGGGCAGGTGGAGAATAGTCGATTATATTGTCCCCTGTGTTCAACTGGTACTTATTTTTTAGACCCCGAAAGGATGAAAGGCAAAGTCAACTTCGGCGGAATTTTCTAACCCTAACCCCGTTTGCCAAAGCGCATTTTTTCCTTCATGTTTATTTACATATAGTCCATCTGGACCAATGCAAGATTTTCCCTCAGTGTCTAATTCCAATGTCCACCCTGAATTTTTTTAATATCTTTCTTAAAACGCATTTTATTTAGTGTGTATGCGTGTGTGTGTTGCCCATGTATACATACACTTAAGACTTAGTTGTGGGTTGGAAGTTTGATCTGCAGAGGTCATTATTATTATTATTCAGATTAACACCCGCACGATTTTCACTAGGGTGTTAGGGTTACGGTTTTTGGGTCAGGGTTACGGTTTTAGGGTTACGATGAGGGTTAGTCTTACGGTTACGGTTTTAGGGTTAGGGTTACGTAATCGTGCGGGTGAACACCCTTCAGACTTTCCCTATTAATTTCGTCTTTTGAATTATGAACATATTTACATCATAAGGGTTTTTTCATTGTAAGGCTTTCTTCTTTAGTTGATTTTCACCTAGCAAGACTTATCGTAGATGGCGTAATAAGTCACACCCGGAAAACGTCGGGTTATACTGCTAGTATATATATGTATATCTTTTTGCGATAGAATGGTTCGTTTCCGGCAATCTAACACTGTAATTGCTAGTTCGATATTGCTATTGAACCATTTCACGCTAGTCTCTATTCGTAGTTGCGAGAAGGAGAAGATGAAAAACCATACCAATTTGGTGTGAACTCTTTACTATTTAATCACGAAATCCGCAATAATAATTAAATGTTTTTATTATTTGTGCCATCAAGTATTCTTTTCTACTCTAGGCACAAGGGCCGAAATGTTTGGGAAGGGGGCCATTCGATTAAATCGACCCCAGTACCCAACGGGTACTTAATTTATCGACCCCGAAAGGATGAACAGCAAAATCGACCTCGGCGGTATTTGAACTCAGAACGTAAAGACAGACGAAATACCGCTAAGCATTTCGCCCGGCATGCTAACGTTTCTGCCACCGCGCCGCCTTGTGCCACCAAATATTGACCAAAGAGCATTCACTATGCATGTTAAAAACTAGGGACCATTAAGTTGAGTGATAAGCCTTCGACACTACGAAGATCGCGCTAGATGTTAAGTGCGTCGTACTGTTAATTCGAACTAAAGAATTTAAACTCAATCCATTTTGAAATGTTAAATTGTGACGATTAAAATTGAAGTAGTAAGGCATTGTGTTACCTGTATGCTGATAATGACAGATAATCTGACATGCTCGAATAAAATTTCTTTATCCATGTCTTTGCATTTATTTTCGTAATTTTCACAGAAATTTAGCAGAGTGGTACCAGGCCACACAAATATGTACAAACTGGCATATAGCTGATGCGAAGTACAACAAAAAATATTGATGCTGACCGAAAATAGTGTTGCTGCGCAAAACTAGCTTATGTTTGAATATGCCGTTTTATAGTGGTAGTAGTAGTAGTAGTAGTAGTAGTAGTAGTAGTAGTAAGAGCGAAAGCTGGCTAAGTCATTTAGCAAGCCGGACAAATTACGTAGCAGCGGTTCGTCCGACGCAAAATTTTTAGTTCAAATCTTACCGAAGTTGACATTGCCTTTTATTCTTTCGGGATTGATAAATTAAGTACCATTCAAGTGCTGTAATCGATGATCCCCTCCCCTAACATTCCAGGCCTTGTGCCTATATTATAAATAATTATTACTATTATTATTATTATTATTATTAACATTATTATTAAATTTCTAAAACTCCAGGCCTTGTGCCTATAGTATAAAGAATTATTATTATTATTATTATTATTATTATTAATATTAGCAGTAGTTGTAGTAGTAGTAGTAGTAGTAGCAGCAGCAGCAGCAGCAGCAGCAGCAGTAGTAGTAGTAGTAGTAGTAGTAGTAGTAGTAGTAGCGGTAAAGGCGTAAGCTGGCAGAATCATTTAGCAAGCCGGACAAAAATACGCATTTCGTCCATCTTTACGCTTTGAATTCAATTTCCACCGAATTCATCTTTTGCCTTTAGCCTTTTCGTGGGGTCGATTAAATAAGTACCAGCAGCGTACTGGTGCCGACGTAATCGACTTGACCCCTCCCTCGAATTGCTGGCCTTGTTCCAAAATTTGAAACCATAGCTATTAAAACGGGGAGCTGACGGATACGTTAGCACGCTGGATACGTTAGCACGCTGACAGATACGTTAGCACGCTTAATAACATTTCTTCCATTCTTAATGTTTTGATATCTAAATTTCTGTGAAGTCGACTTCGATTTTATCCTTCGGGGTCGATAAAGTAAATACCAGTCGTGCACTAGAGTTGATGTAACTGACTACTTTTCTTCTTCCAGATTTCGAACCTTGTACCTAAAGGATTAATATTGGTTTCAAACATCGGCAGAAGACAAGCAATTTGATTGGATGGGGTAAGTCTATTACAGTGCTCAACTCGTTCTTGTTTTATCGTCCTCGAAAGGATGAAATGTAAAGTCGATCTCGGCGGAATCTGTAGATATTGTAAAGTGAAATTATAAATGCAAAATAATTGAAATACTTGAATAATAATGTTACATTACGAATTCCGTAAAGCTGTAAAGAATTCTTTTATGTAAACAATTTTTTTCTATTATACTTTATGGAAGCGATCATACTATTATGAGTACTGTTGAACTATAGAAAACGACCTCCGCTAAATTTCTATAGCTCAACAGGAAACTGCAACATTATTTTATGTAAAAATTTATATAACTAATTCCAAAAACAACACCTGTATGAATTCATTAAACGCACCTGTCTAAACTACCGGTAACCTCACCCACGAAGTTTTAATATCAACAATGAAAATCTTATATTTCTATGTAATATTGTGACACCAATTATTGTTTCCTGTAAACAACCTTTTATCTAAAACATACTTGGTTTCCCATGGATCGATATTGTTAACGTTTTCACATCTGTTGGTAGCGCTGCGGTTGGTTGTCACTGGAAAACTTTTTTTTTTTTTTTTGGCTGTTTGGGATATTTATGTTATGCGTTAGATAAATGATAGAAAATGGAATGAATGACATTCTTTATTTAAAATTACTACAGTTGTTTCGACACATTTCTACACCAGTAGTACATCGATGAGATGTTCTGTAATCATTATCATGCATCTTATGTGTGAAATGCACCTCATTAGTTGATTATTTGAATTAGCCTTTCGTTAGATCCTATCATCGTTTCACTCAGCATGAGAATACATACCCAAAGTAATGTGCCATTTTCAGTAGTTTACAGACAAGACTAAAACTATAGATATAGTGACAGACAAAATACTATTATAATCAAAATGCAAAATACATAAATAAAAAAGAACACCAAAAGGGGTCAGGTTGATCAGAAAGTACAATTCTATCTTTATGATCTCATCATAAGAAAGAACGTCTAAAAGAGAATGAAGAATAAAATTAAGCATTTACAGATAATAAAGTGATAAAGTGACCAACACTGACCCTCTCCATACTTATCAACTGTATATATGTTTCTGTGAAGGATCTAAATCACCCTCTGTCTTTCGCGACAAAACAACTAAATCAATTCTATACTCAAATAAGAATCTATTTACAGTTAATTTGTTACCGTTTAGGTTTTATATCTGTTTTTTTTTTAACGTGAAACTATTAGAAGTTATCTCTTCAAGCTGACTTTTCTATTTCTGCTGCATTAGTCCCTGCTCCTTGGAGCTCCGTGACTTGTGTTACCATTGGTCTAGCATTTCTGATCACTTCAGTCATTAGAATGCGGTCATGTATACATACATACATACATACATACATACATACATACATACATACATACATATATATATATATATATATATATATATATATATATATATATATATATATATATATATATATATATATAATTTATATAAGCGCATTAATATATAGTAATGCCCTTATATAAATTATATATATTTATGGAAAAAAACGATGGTTCTTTTTCCTTATGGGTTTTTTTTCACGCTGACTACTTGATAAATTCTTATAAAGATTTTATCCTTATTATATTATATATATATATATATATATATATATATATATATATATATATATATATATATATATATATATTTAAACAACAGGCTTCTTTCAGTTTCCGTCTACCAAGTCCACTCACACGGTTACGTTCGTTTCCGAGGCTATAGAAGAAGATACTTGACCAAGATGCCAAAAAATTGAACTCAAAATATGTTCATTAAGATCTGTCTTTCCCCGGAAAAATGTGCGTCTTACACTGACATGTTATATGGGAATAAGTTAAGACGTAACCATTGTACTAAATAGACAGTTGTTATATCTTTGATCAGTTATATTCACAACCATGTGTATGGGTGCGCTGCACCATCACTTTGGTCTTCCATCATTTTGGGAGATGATTACTCCGTTAGTCAATGAAATGAACTAACTATGCGTTAAATTTACGTATGAATGATAGTCTGAGAATTGCGTTAAAAGTGCACAGATATGTGTATATTTGCCGTAGTTCCCAGACAGAATCTTTGTAAAATAATATGACAAAATGGAGGTGTTTGAATTACAAATACAATTAATCCAACAGGTTTTCATACAGATTCTGTCAACCCAATTACAGTTTGAAAACTGGTTCGGGTCAATGCAACGATATGTACCTATGGTGGCAGACGATTGCCGCATAATTGCAAAATAGCGAACTTTTAAAACACTCGGTTATGCCTCTGTCTATAGCAAGGAAAGAATGCTCAAGAACTTGAGGGTGCGAACTGTAATATCATCAACACGAAATTAACTAGAAAAGATATCATATGATAATGAAACTGCTAAGTAAGCAGTCATATCTGACAAACTTGCTCGTTATCGTTTTGTGGCACAGAGCCATGATTCACCACCACCCAGGAACCCTCAACCAAGATTCATGAAATGCTTCTATTTATTAGTTTCGTTGACAATTTGGTTAGAACTAGCAGCAAAAATGTAAATGATATAGTGCATGTCATCACCTACATCTACATCATAGAATGAAAAAAAAAAGCCACGGCAAATAATAAGAACAACATATGCAGTTAATAAAGAAATATTTGAATAATATAGTCAGTTGCTAATGTTGTTGTTGATGCTGTTATTGCTGTTACGGTTATTTAGTCCCAGGTGGGCCTTATGATCAGGAGACTGCTAGTCAAAGACATTCCAGACTGACCATTTTGTTTTAGTTTTATATGGAATTAACCCCACGAACACATTGTCTAACTTGTACCATGTTACGCCCGACAGGATGCGATTTTAAGGAAGTTTGGCTGCTGTTATTTCCCAGCAGGCTCAGCGACCGGGTACAGTTTTCTTCGTTGGCTTGGCTATAATCAGATGCGTCTTGGAGGCGTCAACGTTCATCCACATTAATATATTGGAACTGTTCCAAGCAAAAAGAAAAAAAAAGAAAGAAAGAAAGATACAGGTGTCGAGTGAAACAGTAAACTTTGAGGAATTTAGTGATGCTGTTTGCTGGTTAGAAAAAAAAATGGAAATGGTTTCAACAGGAAAAGAGTGAATGGCAGGGAAAGAATCTAAATGTAAGTGTTTGGTGTTTGAGGTTAGTTTGATGTTGTTTTAAACAGGTCGAGAAATAGGAACAATCTTAATATACTGATAAATGAAGATGGAAAATGAGGAAATCTTTAAAAGACTGTTTTATGTTTGATGCCTTGAAGAAGAAGAGAAACCTAACATGTCGGGCATAAAGATTATCTTATGCAACATTAGAACTCAGCCCTATACGGCACTACTTATCTATAGTGAAGAGAGTAACGTTCGGATATTGATAAATTCCAGTCCCTTGTGTCATCATTATCGATCACATAATCATTATCATTTCCATTATTGTCGTCTCCTTCATCTGTAGCATTCGATTATAGTAGAATCGGGTCACATTCTTCATCCATTCATTACAGCATTCAGTATCAACGTTGGTTTTGTAATAGCGTAATCAGCGCAAGCTGTCAGCCGTAGTTTCAATGACTTGGTGAAATTTCGTCTTCGAACTTCCAAGAAAGGTACGGCAAAATATTCGTCTGTAGGTTCAGCAATTCTGACACAAATGCATACGATATAAACAGACACACTTGAATTGTTTTATTATTTTTTTTTTGTTAAAATTATTATCATAAGAAACAATAAAAAGGTATACATAAAGTTACCTACACCAGCTATGTATACAAGTCCAACTTCAAGAATATAAACACACGTATACACACACACCCACACTCACACTCACATACGTATGTATGTATGTATGTATGTATGTGTGTGTGTGTGTATATATGTATATTTGTGTATGTGGACAGAGATAAAGTAATCCCTCGAATATCGTGGGTGTTACGTTTCAAAACCCATTCACGATAGGTGAAAATCCGTGAAGTAGAAACAGTACTGTACTGTATATTATTATTATTATCTTTATAATTTGTATACATTTATTTTATTATAAATGCAAAACAACACCACGGAGCAATCGATGTAAGTTTAAATAATAATCCGCGATAGGTGAACTGCTATATGGCGCGGAATTACTGTATATATATGCAGATGTATATATGTATATAAATTATATATATATATATATATATATATAGTGTACACACAGTTACTCATACACACATACACGCATATACACACATACACACACATATCTATATCTATGCTCAGCTGCATATTTATACACATTTTATTATTGTGCTAAATGCAACAAAGAAAATAACACGCTAGTTTTAATAGAAAATGTTCATGTTTTAAATTTATTCCTTTTTGCTTCACTGCATAGAATAAATCGGTTTTTACTTAACTAACGCCCTGTTTGATTTGTAATTGAATGAGTCAGTCTTACCTGTTATTTAACAAGAAAACACATTATCAA
>NC_142936.1:78978459-78993459 GCF_046866305.1 Octopus bimaculoides | reverse complement strand
TGGCGACGCATTTAGCGACTGTGAAGTGTAATTAACGATAATTTAGTTATCATGTGGCGAAAATGCCAGGTGAGGAAATTGCAGGTGATGTATTCTCCGCGATGTAGTAACCCGCAGTTATTTAGAGCAAAACCTGTTGAACAAGATTTGTGGCAGTAATTGCAAAAAGTGAGGTTGTTAGGTATGGATATGTAGTTTGTCAGTAGAGAAGCGTTTATATATGCTTTAGTTACTGTTGTTAACTCCCTTTGTAGTTGTAGTTGCACGATCGGGTGACGCATTGTGGTCGTGAGCAAAACACTGCTATCCATCTTTCTGCCACACATACACGAATCCAGTCTACTGTCGGTTGGTAGCTAATATTTTAGCGTTTAATGAAGCTTCCTATCAGAAATACACTTTAACCCATTACTGAACCTACAAGGAAGTCTGTAACTCGTCAGTCGATTAACAAGATATATCACCCAATTTGCCATGAAATCATAACCAACTATCTTAGAAAAAGGCACATTGGATAATGTAACATGGGTTTCAAGCCTACTGGGAAAAAATCACCAGGATGATCACTGCCGGAATGCATTTGGTTACAGATTTTGTCGATCAGGTCTTAGATATGTTAATAAAAGTAGAGCACTTCCTCGAGTCTTCGAACTCACAAGGCCGGTTACCTGGTTTCTATGGCGTAAAGATGACCAAAATCACCACGGTCGTCTTTAAAAGGACACCGGTCCGTCGCAGGGCTACTCATTTTTGCAAGCTGAGTGAACTAGAAATTCCGTATTTTTCCCAAGAACACAACGGTCCAGTGATCGAAGTAACGATCTTCTATACTTGTAGAGTAAACAACAAGAAAAATAACTTCATATATCAACGCTTCGTCCTAGAGAGTCTACATATATATACCTATCTACCTTACGTTTTGCTACTTTGCTATCACTATGCCTTAATTCTAGTTTAACATGTTTCACTCTACATGCATTGTAAGTTATTGCGCCGCGGGAAACGCAACACGTGTAATTACCTCACACGGTATTTTCATGAGATAATAATTAAATTATCGTTAATCATACTTCATAGCCTCTAAATTCATCGCCATATTAAATAGGGCTTCGTTTAATCCAGATCTTGTTCTTTTTGATGCGCATAGTTATATGTTTTCATATTTTCATATCCAAAATTATAGGAATCGCCAAACATAGTTTTACTTTTTTATCCGTAGAATAAAGGAATCGCAAAACATAATTCTCTTATTCGCAGAATAAAGGTATCGCCAAACATAATCATTAGCTATATTTCTTTTATTCACTGAGTAAATGCAACGCTAAACATAATATTTCTTCAACCGAGTAAAAGAATTGCTAAGTACTGTAAAATAATAATTCTCTTATTCGCAATGTAAATACGACACATTACATTGATAATGGAATAAATTCAAACTACAAACCAATTCTGTCCTTAGATCTGGAATTATTTTTAGAAGTCCCGAAAACGCAACGATCAGGGAACAACATAAACTATATATCACAGGAGAAAAAATTCAAAATATTAGATAGGTTAGCGACGATTGAACACATTGTCAGTGAATATTTAAGTTCTAAAACATTTTATTATTGAAAAGCATTTTTCATAACTTGTGATTTGGGAGAATTTTTTTCCTTATCTTGTATTTAAAACAACTATTATTATTGTTATTATTTTTTTTATTATTGTTATTATTATGATTATCACCATCGTCATCATAAAAGAAGCGGTACTATGGCAAATCAGATAAATGGAAGGCGTGGTTAAGCTTGTTGAAAACTATTTAATTGGTTTACATCTTAATACCATTCTCAAAAATTTCCTGAATTTACTTTTTATTTCATATTGAGCGATTATTTTATTTATTTATCTATTACCTTGTTTCAGTCATTGAACTGCGACAATGCTAGCTTACCTGCGTGGTGGTTTGAGTTTGTCAAATTAATACCAGAATATACTATAAGCTTGGTACTTGGTATGTCATTCTCTTTTTAATGGATTGCTAAGTTATAAGGATGCAAGCAAATCGACAGCGGTTGCGAAACCTTGGGACACAAAGTCAAAGAGAAAAGTATGTGTGTGTGTGTATGACAGGCTCTTGCCCAGTTTCCGTTTACCAAATTTATTCAACAGGGCTTTGACCATCTCAGAAAGAATAGTAAAATATATTTGCCCTAGATTCCACACAGTGAAAGCGAACCCGAAGGCACATTTTTGTAAAACGAACTTCTTAACTACACGTCAAATCCTGTTTCTATACATTAAAGCGTTGGCTTTAAATCTATCTTTCAAAGTTCATGGAATCTAACGGATAGACAAAACGTTACAGAATGTAGTTCTTCAGCATATAAAGATGATGATAGTGAATGTATATTGTCATACGATTGTATATTGTCATACGATATAATTATCATGCGAAGAATTAAATACTAAATAATCTTTTCTACTCTAGACTCAAGGCCCGAAATTTTTGGGGAGTGGCCAGTCGATTAGATCGACTCAAGTACGTAACTGGTATTTAATTTATCTAACCTGAAAAGATGAAGGGCAAAGTCGACCTCGGCGGAATTTGAACTCAGAACGTAGAAACAAACAAATACCGCAAAGTATTTCGCCCGGCGTGCTAACGTTTCTTCCAGCTGGATAAAGGTACAGCAAAGAACTTGCTGGATACTGCTGGTTATGGTGTTCTGATATTACTCCTGCTTATCCTAAATGTCTCAGCCTTAATCACCTATAATTGTTCCTTTTCCGCACGGCATTTCCATTTCCATTCCATTTATTTATGCTCGTTAATGACACATCTACTTTCGATTACATGTTAAAGGCGAACTCTTACATCGCGTTTCTCTTATTCTGAATTCAACGTTACACACAAACACACGCACGCACACACACACACACACACACACACACAGATATCTGCAAACGTATGTATGCGTGTGTATGCATGGATGCACGTATTTATAATTACATGCATACATCTACAGATATGCTTATGTAAGTGTGTTTGTAAGTGTGCTTGTAATCCCTCACACACACCACACACAAATATATACGTACATAACAACATACACTATATGAGTGTGATTTTAAGTACGTCTGAAAGTATGTTAACTTTCACATGTGCACATATCTCACTGTCTTTTCCCCTCTCTCTCTCTATATATATGCACACACACACTCATACGCGAACACAAACACACACGCACAAACACACACACACACACACAAAGGCACACAAATACACACACACAAATACACACACACAAGTGTAAACATTGAGTTTAAGAAGTCGGATGGTAGACATTGATCGACAGTATGCATTGAGACAAACACGTTTTCTACAACAAAAGCCTTTTTATGTACAAACGTTTAGTTTGGATTGCTGCGTAAGTTAAAAACAAGCTGGCCAAACAGTGAACAACTGGCGTCTACAAAGCTTAGGTGAGATTTATAACGAAATACAGATGTCTATTCTAGATGAATGTTTCACATATTTTCAGCCAACTTGAATTAATTCGAATGAAAGCTGACATCATTCTTGATGTAGGTGAAACTAAATTTGCTAAACTATATTAAACATCAACAGTCTCAGATCACACAAGAAACCTTAGTGAAAAATATAGTAATTTATACAATGTTCAAAAGTCGTTGCACGATCACTAACATTAGCAAAGCTGTTACAGCGTCAGACAGGTTGCTTAACGGTATTTATTGTGATTCTCTGCGGGTTGGGTTCAAAGCAGGCCTAAGTCAACTTTTTTTTCCCCAATTTTCATGATCCTCAATAAATAAATAAATAAATAAATAAACTGAATGCGGTAGATTTGCATAATTGTTTGAATAGCAGACCAGTTGATTTCAGTTATTTCTTCTTGATATTTACGTTCTTTGTCCAAATCTATGCTTGGCTACTTGAATGTAAGACTTAAACGTTCACTTAAAAGAAAAGAAAAAAGACACACTTCCTCGTATTCTGGGTACCATTAGAGGTATGAACTCTGTTGCAAGGACTTGATCCAGGTTTCCACATTTAGGATACGTTCCCCCTACTTCTCCCAGCCGTTAGCCGAATTCACACCAGTCCAATCGAATGATATATATATATATATATATATATATATATATATATATATATATAATATTAGGGAAAAAGTCCAAAATTACAGGTATATATCTTTATATATTATATATATATATATATATATATATATATAATTGATATATAAATATGTGCATATATACATACATATATGTACATACCTACATATATATGTATATATAGAAGCATATATGAGTACAGGACATATATATATACATATATATATATATATATATATATATATATATATTGTCTCTTTGCAACTGCTCAGCTACTGGGAAAGGCTGAAACAGCTAAGACTCTACTCCCTGGAGAGAAGGCGGGAGAGGTATGCAGTAATATACATCTGGAAGATCCTGGAAGGAATTGTGCCAAATTTTGGCATTCAAAGCTACACCAGTGCCAGAACGGGACGACACTGCATAGTGCCAAAGATCCCAGCAATGCCATCGCGCTTCAGGACCAGTTACTGCAACAGCTTGGGATTCAGGGGCCCACAGCTTTTTAATATTCTCCCAAAGAGCCTGAGGAATCTGCACAAAGTAGATGTAGGAGTTTTTAAATCAAAGTTGGACCTCTTCCTATCGAGAGTCCCAGATGAACCTACCTCGCGGCAGGAGGTGCAAATGAGGGTTGCTAAATCAAAGTCCATTATTCACCAAGTGCCATTGTAAGAGGCTCCCTGTAATAACAGTGTAGCAACACGGTGGTGCATCAGCATGGCCGCAGCTCTGAGCTGAAACTTTAAAAAAAAGAAAATATATATATATATATATATATATATATATATATATATATATATATATATATATATATATATATATATATATATATATATATATATATATATATATAGATATATATAGATATATATATTCATATACATATACATATACATATACATACGTATACATATATATATACATATATACATACATACATACATACCCACACACACACACACACACACACACACACACACACATATATATATATATATATATATATATATATATATATATATATATATATATATATATATATATATATATATATATATATGCTTAGTTTTAAATGTTTTTTGACAAATTTATTGTAGTACCATTGCTTTTCAATAGAAAAAACGAAAAAATAATCTTTTAGGAGAAAGTGAATGTTCAAGAGAAAATTCGGTATTACTTGCAGAAGAAATCAAATGCTCGAATAAATTCCAATATCCAACAACTTTCTCAATATTCGAAAATAATAAAAGTTCAAATGATAGATGAATTTCAGTACCAAACTGCGAGTTTGGTACTTTTTAAAACGATAAGTGAGATTAACAGTTTAATACGAAGAAGTTTTCAAAGAGAACGTAAAAATGTTAATGAAAACAAATTTTCATACAAATTCAGTCGTAGTACAAGGTGGAAAAATCTTCGTCGTTTATTTTTCTGGTGAGAAATTGAACTATTTGCATCTGAAATTGCTGTCTATACAGGTTTCTTGTATATATAAGATTTAAGGTATATGTTCAAGATCTGATTGGTTATAAATTCAATGACATCACTTGTTTTTGTCCGTTGTTTAGTGTTTTGGTTAGTTCACTCCTTGAACACACCACTTTCTGGAAGCATATTTTAGTTTGGCAGTAGTTCAGCGTTCCAGTTGATCTTGTGATGTCATTCGTTTATCAAATATTGTGATCACTATTTTTAACCAATAAGAATCCAGTCGATTGATAATTCTACATACGTCCTTTGTTTATTATATGTTGGTGACTTGCTCTTGTCAGACGCTCGTCCAGCGTTCCGATTGGTTGATTCACTTAAAGTGTCACTTTTCCCGGTCAGCTGAATGTTTTTTTTGTTTTTTTTTTCTTTGATGATCCAATTTCGTCCTGAAAAATCTAAGTGGATGATTCTAGGAGACGTTAGCAAATAGTTTTGAATACGTGTAATGTCTAACTGTACAGCAGTTTAAAGATAGGGTTTCAAATCCCGGATGAGGCCTCTTACGTAATGTTTTGATTTATTCTTGTTGTTTTCATTGGTTTTTAGTTGTGTTGAATTAACCGATTATTCTCATTCTAGTGTATTATTATAGAGTATTCTGTTGTGATTGATATTTTTCAATAAACATATTTTCCGAACTGGGTTGAAGTGTTTCTGACGCATTGCTATGGAGAGAAAATTTGGTGTTCTGGATGTTTGCATACTATCATATCGACCCCAACTAATGGATGAAAGGCAAAATCAACCTCAGCGGTATTTGAACGCAGAACTAAAAGGCCGGCGAAGTAGCACCAAGCATTTTACCAAGTGTACTAAAAATTCTGCCAACTCGCCACATCATCAATAATAATAATAATAATAATCCTTTCTACAATAGGCACAAGGCATGACATTTGGGTCGGGTGCCATTAAATCGATTACATCGGCCCCACTGCTCAACTGGTACTTATTTAATCGATCCCGAAAGGATGAAATGCAAAGTGGAACGCGGCGGAATTTGAACTCTGAATGTATACACGGACGATATGCTGCTAAACATATTTTCTGTTGTGCTAACGATTCTGACAGCTCACCATAGTAGTAGTAGTAGCAGGGTACAAGTCGATTACATTATCCCAAGTGTTCAGCTTGTAATTATTTTATTGACCCAGAAGGGGTAACAGGCAATGTCAACCTCGGCAGAATATCAATAATAGGAATATTTGCTAGGAGAAGCTTGACATTTTGGGGTTTGTTGATTACAATGACCCTAGTCTTTGACTGGTGCTTATTTTTATTAGACCCGCTTGATGGACGAAAGGTAAAGTTACCTTCAACCGAATTTGAACTCTGATCATCAAAATCCAGAAGCAAAACCGCTCGGCATTTATTTTTTCGCCACTCTAACGTTTCCACCTGCTCGCAATCTCTGGTATCTAGTTTGGGTATAAGACCAGTAAATCTCATGGGAGGGGAATAGTTGATTGACTAGACTGCTGTTCTTGACTGGTACCCTGTTTTAATAATCTTTTGCCGCATCTGAGCTCAGAATGATGAAGATCGTACTTAAATATCACAAGGGCTATTTGCCCTACACTTTTCCGATTCTTTCAATATATGACATTTTATTATTAATAAATATTTATCTGGATAGCAGCGCTGAAATGCTAAAATAAAATCCAATCAAATGCAAGATATTTTAGCAAAAAGAAGTAAAAGAAAGAAAGGAAGAAAGAAACGAATAAAACAAATAAAATTTAAAATGTTTAAAGAAAAGTTGGACAGTGAATTGATAAAAAGATTATTATTTCTGATATGATTTTAATTTCAATCTCAAGTTTTCCATTTATAAACCGTTTGTCACTAATATTGCTTTATCAACATAACATTTCTAACAGGGAAAAGAAACAGAAAACCGTCAGGTAATCTGCATAACATATTAAATATTCTCCTTCAGAATGATTTGTATGCCTTTTTTCTTTTAAATTGCGCAACTGATGATCGTCTTTTAATTGAAACATTTTAAAATTGTTTCTGTACACAATTTCGGAAAAAGGAAGAAATGAAGATTGTGTATTGAGATTTTCGAGGAAGGGAAAGCTGCTTAAAAAGATTTCAATACATAACTGGTATTTACATTGTTGAAAGTGTGTTGATCTGATGGTTTAGCGGTTACTTAATTGAAGAAATCCATCGAAGGCATTTTTATTCTTAAATGAAGAGATCAAAGGAAATGCTCTTGTACTGGGAGACGAATCTGAATCATTTTCTCTAAAGGAATACCGCAAAGATTAACAAAGCATGATCACCATCCCGACACACACAAAAACACAAGTACTAATTGAAAATACCGATATATATATACACACTCACGCGCGCAACCCACATATATATACGTACATACATACATACATACATTCATACACACATGTATATATATATATATATATATATATATATATATATATATATATATAAGAGAGAGGGGGAGAGAGTGACAAAGAGGGAGAGAGAGAAGCCTAAATTCCATTCTTTCAAAGCCTCTACGCTGCCTCCAGTTGTCTGATGAGTCGGACATGTTGCTCACACCCACGAAGTTCTAAGTGATTTAGAACAGAATAAAAGTGTTAAACATCATGTAATATCATTGCGTCTTTCCTATATATATATATATATATATATATATATATATATATATATATATATATATATAATATAATATAGGATAAAATCTTTATAAGAATTTATCAAGTAGTCAACGTGAAAAAACCTCATAATGAAAAAAACTCATCATTTTTTTCATAAATATATATAAATATATATAAGGGCATTAACTATATAGTAATGCCTCACACTTAGAGGGACTAAATAAGTCAAAAACTACCGAAAAAGTTTTTGGTTGCTTATTTTTGGGTAATATGTTGCTTATTTTTTGGTAGTTTTTTACTTATTTAGTCCCTCTAAGCGTGAGGCATTACTATATAGTTAATGCCCTTATATATATATATATATATATATATATATATATATATATATATATATATATATATATACCATTGCTTCTTTCCTATATATATATATATATGTGTGTGTGTGTGTGTGTGTGTGTGTGTGTGTGTGTGTGTGTATTACGTAATAGCGTGAATAAGCAGTCTGCAAGATATTGTTACACATCGGTAATCACGAAGCGCTTTGCATCGTTTTAGCCGTCGAATGGCTAGGCGATGAGGCCAACACACCCACCCCTGATCGAAAGAGGAGCTGGAGAGCAACATGAAAGGGAGTGTTTTACAATCTAAAATATTCTCATAACCATATGTGTGTGAGTTTTTTTTCATTCAGTAGAATATAAATTAGAATTTAAAATCTGGAGTAATATCAAGTGTTCATCAGATAGTCTGTGTCACGTACTGTTGTTTCAAATTTACGGAGGGAAAAATAGAAATAAAAATATTTATCAGAACAAGTATCACTATTCTTAAAATAAAGTATCCAGAGCACCACAAAAGAACAAAACAAATAATAACAGTTATAAACATCCACAAACTATATGCTCTTTGCAACAAATAATACACACATATCAGCAAAACATACGCGTGCTTTTATATATCTCTGATGTACTCTAAGAAGAACGTTATTAAAAATTCTACCAGACAACATTCTAATGAATACAAGTGATAATAACAACAGAAGTAGCTTCGAATATGTTGTAGAAGAAATGAAATAAAAGGTAAATAAATGTGAAGTAAAGTGCACCGAGACCGACGATAAGTACTAATAAGAAGTGTTAAAACATGTAGCAAATGCAGATAAGGGAATACAGCATCTTCAGTAATATTTTCAACAAATTAAATGATGAAAGAAAAATAGCGTTTGTAAATCATGCATTATGGAAAAGTTAGTCTAATAAAGTAACACTATGAATAAAAATATTACGTAAATATAGGAGAGAGATTTCCTTTCGGAGAATAAAATACACAAAGACCAGCCAAAAATAGAAACTACTTATCTAAATTTATAGAAATGCAACGTCAACTTAGTTAAAGAAACTAGAAGAAAGAATTTTAAAAATTAAAAATATGGCAGAATAACGGTGTAAAAACAGTTAATTGTTGCTAAAGCCCAATGGATAACAAGATTTGAAAAGAGAAATAAACAATTTATGGAAAATAAGAATATTTAGGGAAAAATGCAAAATAGAAAGTAAATCGAAACATAAAGAAGTAAAAATACAGTCCCTCGATAAAATAAGTTTGAAGACGTCTGCGCTGTAAATAATTATGTTTGAATTCAAAAACAAAAGTGATATATTTAAAAACGATAAAAATCTCGCTGTAAGCAATAAGAAATATCAATAACATCTAAAGGAAACTTAAAATTTAATGTAAAAGAAACATGGCAATCCAAAACAGTTGGAGTAAAAATTCACGTTCTACATGACAATTTTACAGAAACTTAAGAAATGATGCCAAAAAAAGTCTTCCATAAATATTGGTCTCAAATTTTGGCACAGGACAGTAATTTTAGGAGGTGTTTAATTGATCATAGTATCTGACTGGTATACATTTTATCAACCACTAAGGATATAAGTCAAAAGTTACCTCGGCGGGAGTTGAACGCAGAATCTCTTGCATAAACAGACCTTTTATATTTTGGCATAGAACCAGGAATTTTGAAGGATGCGGAAGTGGATTACATCAACGCCAGTGCTAAACTGGTAATTAATTTATCGACCCTGGAAAGGATGAAAGGTAAAGTGGACCCCAGTGGAATTTGAACCCTGAACGTAATGTCGGACGAAATGCCACTAAGCAATTTTTACGGCGTGCTAACGTTTCTGCCACGTCGCTACCTTATCATTCGTAAAAAGGACTTCAAACTTTGGTTCAACGCCTGCAATTTCGGACGAGGGGTTAGTCGACAATATCGACTCTAGTGCTAACGATTCTACCAGCTCACTGCCTATCCCTTGCATGAATAATGCAAGCATATATGGGTTAATTACTAAACCTTCACATACGAGGAAACACTAATATTTCCAAAACATTCATATTAGTAATAGAAATAATTATTCTTTCACAAGCGCAAAGCCAATTAGTGAGGAAGCTGAAGAGTCGATTTTATCGACCATAGTTTCTAAATGGTCCTTTATTTCATCGCTGTGAAGAAACTAAAGTGACATCGGTGAGATTTGAACTCAGAACGTAAATAACTAAAAAGATATATTACATCTTTTTTTTCTTTTTTTTTTTTTTGTGAAGATTCTAAACATCCACCCGACTAACTGAAATAAAGAGGAAAATTGTATCTGAGTAAAACATGTATACTGCAGAAGAAAAAAATGCTTTCAAATAATTTTGTGACCAGAAAGACAATACGATATCTTTATATGTGACATAATAATGAAGTTACTGGGAATCAACAAGAGCTCTGCCACTATTATTAATTTTCCAAGAACAGTATGGAGAATTCAAACAAGCAGTTGTTATATAAATTAAGCATGACAATAATTAAGTAAGAATACATGAAACCTTTCATCTTCCTTATTCATCCGTATACAACATGCACGATTGAGCGAATTATTCCAAATCACAAGACAAAAAAAGAAAAAAAAAACAGAAATTGTGGTAAGATGAAAGGGCGCGTATTATATATGGATGAATGGAGACACTTTTGCTAAGTCAAGCACACTTAAGCAATCCTGTTTTTAAAAGTTTTTAAACGACAAGAAGAAGGTTTCTGGAATTTCCAGCTTCAAGCTAATTCAAATGTAAAACACTACTGCCACATAATTTATTTTCTGTATTTTGGTAGGAACTAAGTTTTCAAATATATATATATGTATGTATGTATGTATGTATGTATATATGACTGTTTCTAAATACGCGCAAACACAAACATATATATATATATATGTATATATATATATATATATGTATATATATATATATATATATATATATATATATATATATATATATATATATATATATATATATATATATATATATATATATATCAAAACAAGTACCAAGGGTCCTTCTTAAGCGACATGCTCACAAAGCCGTTTTCAACGTTAAATGAAGTGTTGTGTACAAGAAAAGAACACATCACCGGGTCCAAAAATCGACGCAACAGCCTTACGATTATTAGTGTAATACACAAAGCCGCACGCCTAAACGCGTGTATAGTAGGGTCAGCTGGGTACCGTGTATGAGAGAAACAGCATTATGACGCTATTCAGTCTGCCACAAGTTTGGAAACGATATTCTGCACTTCTTGACATTCGCGCCGGAAGCTCAAATACGAATATTTCAGAGTGTTTAGATGGGAATTTGAGGAGAACGCAATCTGAGGACATGTAACGAGAGTGATAAAAATCAAATATCCAGTCAACATCATTGTGTTTGGAGTGGTCACTAGTGATGTCAAAGTTATGCCTCCATTCACCTTCCCACACGACCTCACGCTCAACACGGAGGCCTACATCAAGTTCCTGGACGAGGTAGTGCTGCCCTGGGTCAAGTGGGTAACCGCTCGAAGACCTTTTGTCTGGCAACAGGACACTGCACCGTGCCACACATGCAGGAGAACACAGTCTCGGTTGTCAGACAATTTCTGTGACTACATCAACACTAACATCTGGCCACCTATCTCCCCAGACTGCAACCACCTTGATTACTATGTGTGGGGTGCAGTGGAGTGAGACGTTAACACAACTCCTTCTAACACCAAAGATGAAATGAAGGCGAGGATTATGGCAATAGTCACCAACATAAACAAGAAGGCCGCCTGGAGGAGTTGCAGGAGATTGCGAAGGCATCTGGAGGCCGTCGCGGAAGACAATGGCGATTGTATTGAATAAATTTACTCTTTAGTATTCTAAGATATTTTGATGCAATTTCGGTAAATATATTTGTTAAAATGAGACGTCAGTGTTATTTTCATTTTTGCGTAATTTAAACGACAGTTTACTCACCGGACTCTGTATATATATAAAGAGAGAGAGAGAAAGTAAGAGAGACAGAAAGCAAGACAGGGAGAAAGTAAGAGAGAGAGAGAGAGGGGCAGACAGACAGACAGAGAATGATGCAAATAAAGAAATAAAATCGAGTTTGCGATAGAAATATAAAATATAGAAACATGTATTTCTATAAATAGACAGAGAACAAAGACTGAAAATATTAAGATGATGAATATCCATGTATAAATATATAGATATGTATATATAGTTAGAGTAAATTCATACGGAGTACAATATATATATGCGTGCATGTGTGTGTGTGTGGGGGGGGTGTAGGTTCGTAGGTAGGTAGGTATATACTTACATACCTACATATAGATATTCATAAATACACACATATCGCATTCTATACAATGCTCAGCTTTAAAAACCTTACAAATATCTGGAGCATGTACAAATTCATATTTTGAAATCATTTTAGATACAAAAACAAAGAGAGAAATGGAAAACCTCCCACAACCCTTAATAGTTAATTTCAAGCTTTATTTGCTTTATATGTAATGCATTAAGCACAGCTTTGTTGGCTTACTACATCTAGCTCCAGATTATTCGTCAAGTTGGAAATGTCAGGTGTTACGAGAAGTTAAAACGGAAGGGCGGTATTAACCCTGCACCTAATTCATTTAATGGGGACTAATGTATTCAATGTAATGTGCCAAGAAAATGTTTGTTTACTTTAAAATGTTTTAGCTTAAGCTTACTATGTCAAATATGTTGTTTTACGTTTAACTAAATAGTTTTGGTGCAAATGTATGGCTGGGATTTTACTTCTAATCTAAAAATCTGCAGGGAATACATTTTAACAACAATATCGACTAAAAATATATTGTGGTTGCAATGCATATATATTATATTATTATATCATATATATATGTGTATATATATATATATATATATATATATGTGTATATATATATATATTTATATATATATATATATATATATATATATATATATATATATATATATATAAATAAATAAATATATATGTTATATATATATATATATATATATATATATATATATATATATATATATATATATATATATATATATATATATATATATATATATATATATATACATATATATATATATATATATATATATATATATATATATATATATATATATATATATATATATATATATATATATATGTTATATACCTTTCGACCAGGTAGGAGCTGCCTGACCCAGCTCTTACAACATTACGACTGGGTGTTGAGGCAGTTACTCAACAACTCAAATGTGGACGTAATATACCTTGATTTTGCAAAAGCTTTTGACAAAAATGGATCATGGTGTGATATGCCACAAACTGCGTGATCTTGGCATAGCTGGAAAACTTGGAGAGTGGTTACATGACTTTCTGAAAGATAGAAGTCAGGCAGTAGTGGCTAATGGAGCCACCTCTACGAGAACACAAATAATGAGCGGCGTTCCACAGGGCACTGTCTTGGGACCATTGCTTTTTATAGTCGCTCTCTCAGATATGCCTTCAAGTGCCCGGATAGCCACTCTTGCAAGCTACGCAGACGATACAAAAGTCTCGCAGAAAATACAGAACTCCCGTGATGTTGCACACCTGCAGCGGGAATTGGACTCAGTTTACAGATGGGCTGAGGACAATAATATGCAGTTTAATGCTGAAAAATTCCAAGCCCTGCGCTACCAACGTCCAAAACTGAATATGAAACTTACAGAGTACACTGGTCCACAGGGAATTTCAATCCCAGAGCCTAAATCAGTGAGAGACCTGGGTATCGACATGAGTGATGATACCGCTTTCCAAATGCACATTACCAGAATGGCAACAAAGTGCAGACGATTGGCTGGATGGATCCTGAGAACATTCAGAATCAGTGATAAGGAAACCATGATGATCCTCTGGAGGACATTCGTGCTCAGCCGCCTGGATTACTGCTCACAGCTGTGGTCACCCAGCAGTGTGAAATTAACAGCAGACCTTGAAGCAATCCAGAGGAGATTCACAAAGAAGTTTGTCTCTTTGTAACTGCTCAGCTACTGGGAAAGGCTGAAACAGCTAAGACTCTACTCCCTGGAGAGAAGGCGGGAGAGGTATGCAGTAATATACATCTGGAAGATCCTGGAAGGAATTGTGCCAAATTTTGGCATTCAAAGCTACACCAATGCCAGAACGGGACGACACTGCATAGTGCAAAAGATCCCAGCAATGCCATCGCGCTTCAGGACCAGTTACTGCAACAGCTTGGGATTCAGGGGCCCACAGCTTTTTAATATTCTCCCAAAGAGCCTGAGGAATCTGCACAAAGTAGATGTAGGAGTTTTTAAATCAAAGCTGGACCTCTTCCTATCGAAAGTCCCAGATGAACCTACCTCGCGGCAGGAGGTGC
>NC_142936.1:78960959-78975959 GCF_046866305.1 Octopus bimaculoides | reverse complement strand
ATTATACACACACATGCATATAATCATTCAGATATAAGCCTCATTGTGTCGGTTTGCTTGGTTTCCTTTCGCGCATAATATTTAGATCGTTGATGTATTTAATCGCTTTAAACTTGCATGTTAATATTATTCACAAAATATATGTTCCGCTCTCGGCTTATAAATATATGTATATATGTTCATTCTCATAAAAACTACGTTTCAATGACAAATACTATTTAAGTTGCTTATTTCTCTATATCTATATTTGAACTATTATATTGACAAATAGTCTACAAAACTAGTCAAATCATTTGCAAAATACCTATTGTGAGAAAGACAGAAAGCAAGAGAGTAAAGAGAGAGAGAAAAAAAACACACGCACACACAGAAAGGAACTTTGACAGAAACGAACAAATATAATGAACGGTATGTACCTAAATATTGCCATATATTATGTTACATATTTCATTGTCTGTAGAATCATTGAATATAGCTATATTATTTTTACACACACACACACACACACACACACACACACACACACATACACACACACACACACATACGCACACACACACACAAAAAAAAACTTACACACACACACACATATGTATATATTTCGTTAGACGCTTCTAAACGGTGTACGGTTACAGAATTTTCGGCTCGAGTGAATTATATTTCACAAATACTTTTGAAACGATGAAGTTTTGCGTAATAGAAACATTTCCTGTTATATACTATCCAAACTTAGGACGTACGTATTATATGATTTCAAAATATCAGTATTTGGTGTACATATATATATATACACCCATCTATATTAGCGTCTGTTTGTATGTATGTGTCTGTGTGTGTGTTTGCATGTGCGTGCCTCTGTATACACATATATATTACATCTTTTGTTTTGTTTTTTTCTATCCTTATACTGCGACCATTCTTGGGCTCCCCAGTAAGAATCTAGTCAGGCAAATCGCCCCAATACTTATTCTTATAAAGCCTGACACTTATTCTATCGATATTGTTTACCGAACGAAACTAATGGAAACGTAGTCAAACCAACACCGTTCTCAATAGGTGGTGTCGAACAAACACATATAGAAAGACACCTTATATACATGTATATATACACACACATACACACGCACACACACACACACACACACATATATATATATATATATATATATATATATATATATATATATATATATATATATATATATGTAGACACACACAAACATACACACATAGCTTTCTATATATAAATATATATACATATATATATATACATATATATATATATATATATATATATGCATGTAAGTATATATATATGTAGACACACACATATATATATGTAGACACACACAAACATACACACATAGCTTTCTATATATAAATATATATACATATATATATATACATATATATATATATATATATATATATGCATGTAAGTATATATATATATATATATATATATATATATATATATATATATATATATATATATATATATATATATATATATATATGCATGTAAGTATATATATATATATATATATATATATATATATATATAGTCACGGTGTTGACTTTATAAGAATTTAGAAATATCGAGATGAACGTGAAATCATTATGTTTAAGATGATGCCTGAAGCATATGAAACTATACATAAAAATCCTTTGGATACACACACTGAGAGACATGCGTTTAATTGGTGTGTGTATTAGTGAATATTTGTGTGTGTGGATATAATACATATATGTATATAGAATTATATGCGCACGGATACACCTGTATGTGCGTGTGCATTTCTTTGCGTGAATAAGGGTATATTTTGTTGATGCGTGGGGAATATGTACAGAAAGATAGCAAGAAAGGAGAATGCTAGAGAGAAATAAAACCGCTTTCATTTAATATGAATACATACTCATATGCAAATATATACATATACACACAATTATATCTATACAAGTTTCATTCTTCTGCGGACAATAGTAGCACGTGTGGTGTTCAAAAGTGCTGTACTAACGATATGCAAATCTTGAATTTAATCTAAAGAGTTTATGCAAATTACTGTACATGAATATTAATTTCATTGAAGATTAATTTCTATGAAACGCTGACCTTAAATGAATTCAGAATGATACAGGTGGGTGTTCAAAGGTCGTTGTGTGCAGAAGCGATAAGTGAGCAAGTATGGATGCATAATGTAAGTTCATGCGTGTGCCTCGTTAAACAACCGGTTTGTAAGGAGATAGACGAACACAATAGTAAATATACAGGTGTAGGCTTACTTAGGGAAAAAAGAAGAAACTAGTAGAATCAGGTTACAAAACAATGTTTGCTCTGATGAGGTGAGAAATGAAAGTGAAAAGTTGACACAATTGTACGGCCTTGAATGAGTAGAGACATCTATAGCATGTTACAATAATCTATGTATATATGTATGTATATATAATGCATGTACACCCACACGCGCGCATATATATGCACGCACTAAATTATATATGCATTTAATATGAATATTGTATACAGAACTATACATTTTAAATGAATATTTATTTGGTGTCATTTCTTTCTCTCGTTATGTATATATAACCATATATATATATATATATGTGTGTGTGTGTGTGTGTGTGTATGTGTGTGTGTGTGTGTGTGTGTGTGTGTGTGTGTGTGTGTATGTATATATATATATATATATATATATATATTTATATATATATATACATATGTATACAAATGTATATATGTATATGTATATATATACATTCATACATACACATATATATATATTATATATTTGTTCCTTATATGATTATTGATTTAAGTATATATCCATATATATATATACATACACACACACACACACACATATATATATATATATATATATATATATATATATATATATATATATATATATATATATATATATGTATGTATGTATGTACATATGCATGCATGCATGCATGTATGTATGTATGTATGTATGTATGTATGTATGTGTACGTCTGCATGTGTGGGTTTATATTTATATTGAGTCCTTTAAATCTTTCTTCCAAATCTTTTCACCAACTGCCTCACAAGATACTTGCTGGACCACTGCCAAATATTTCATACACTTCTTCAAAGATTTTTACATTTTAAATTTGCTTCTTTTCATTTATTTTATTATTGACATTATCTTGTAATCTAATTAACGTCATATATTATTTAATTGAGTCAGTTTTCTTTGTCTTATTTTGTTTTCACTTGCAGTAAAAGTAGGTGTATATATATTTTTTCCTGCAACCATATCACAACGTCTGTCTGTCTGTGTCAATTCTAATTAACTTGGTGTACTTAGAAATCTGTAGAAACATCTCCATCACTGTCCTAGTTGTTATTTTCCCTACGTCATGAACGTTTTATAAACGTGATCTTTGAATGAACGATTTTTAAGATACACTTGTAAGATTTCTGAATCACATTAGCTACAAGCTGAAGCAATGTTACTTTGCCGTCTTTGGAGAATTCTGGTATAGATTAATGTCTTTTCATAATTACAAGATTACTTATATATCCTGGAATAAAAAGTATACTCCTGTTTAATAAATACACTCATGCATATAACTGATTAAAATTCTGTGTCGCAGAAATATATTCAAAGGCGACAGTCTTTCTATGATGCTGTTCGTACCGCTCGCATATTTTGATAAAAATGCTAATATTTTCTGTCTTCCATTCATGATAAATTTCTCAAAGCAGTTTTTGTGTTTGATTTTTTATTTAAATTTACTCGTGTGAAAGATTTTACCTTTTTACACACACACATACACACGCTCACACACGAAAAAACATACTCAACACACACATACACACACAAAACACACATACACACACAACACACAGCTCACACAACACACACAAAACACACATACACATATGCATGCATGATTGCATTTGTCCATACACGCATATGTATATACCCGCATGCACGCACTCACAGGCATGCATATATTTACAACACACTTATACACATGCGTATATACGTATATACAGAACATATATACAATGAGGACAGAGACAGAGAGGGAGAAAGAGGACGAGAATTAGAAAGTGGGTGACTGATAGTTGTTTTCATATGTATGTGTGCGAATGTGTGTTTGTGTATGAGTGTGTGCGCGTGTTTGTAACTATGTGTGTATGTATGTATGTGTGTATACGCGTGCGTTCTAGTGTGTGTCAAAAACTGAGAGAAAGAGGTAGAGAGAAATACTTGAAATGTTAAGTTATTTTCTTTCATGATTACATAATGAAAATCTTAATGTCAAATCGAGTGTATGTGTATTTGGTTATTTGTGATCCACGTGATCATTTTATTTTCAATCATAGAATCAAAAGATCACTTTGAAAGTGCCTTGGTCCCTATTCTGCAACTTTATATTCCGAGTTCAAATCTCGCCTAGGTTAAATGTCTCTTTCGTTCTTCCCTGTTAGATAAAATAACGTACCAACTGTGGTTGATTGAATCGACGAAAACCTCCCACCAGATATCAGGCCATGTGTCTGTATTAGCAATAATCATGTAAACTAACAGAAGTCTAGCATTATATGACATACCTCTACTCTGTGTCTTTGTCTATTGCTGTTTGTTTCTATTCATGTTATCCATGCGTGTCCATGATTTTGTTTGTGTTTATTAGAGCAACGCAGCTTCATACAATTCAAATATTAACATTCCTACATATTTTTTGTGCACCGTAACGTTATTTTCAGATTATATCCGAACCGTAGACAAAAAATTTGGGGGAAAGTGGTAGTTTATGACATCGACCAGAGTTCTTCATAGGCACGAGGTCTGAAACGGAGGGACATTAGTTGATTACATTGATTCCAGTGCTCAAATTGTTCCTATTTTAATGACCACGAAATGAAAAGCGAAGTCAGCGGTGAAATTTGAACTAGGAACGTGATGACGGACGAAATGCCGCTAAGTATTTAAACCAGAGGATTTTGCTTGAGGTTGTAACATTTCTATCATTCAACCCTCCTTAATAAACAATTAAATAATGAAGATCAAAAAAGTAATTTCATATATCATTGCTACAATATTTCTATAATCAGTTTTAAGTCAATAAGTGGTGCTCTTTATTAATGCCTCCCAAGACTTTACCAATAGAGCGTATTTCAGCAGGCAAGTCAGTAACACCAAACAACCTTCAAATTTTAATATCTATAAAAAAAAATACAAGATATCAAATTTTGAAAACAGAATATATTTATATTCTTAAAATTTTCATGGAAAAATATTACTGGTTTTAGTTGCCAAAATTACAGTGTTGTCGCCCTTATGTCGCAGACAGCTTTTTATGTAACAGAGTCACAAACACGATGCTTTGTATAAAATATTGTTAAAATAAATGGTTAAATGTTTCTCCCATTGCAACTCTTTCGGAAATATAGAGAACCTTTCAGAGTATATACAGCAGCATTTCAGAATTGTATACATTCTTTGACAATTACGTAACATGGAGGCTGGCTGCTTCATAAAGTTATATGAATAGTAAAATGTAATTTTTTTATCATATTATTCTTTTTCTACATTTCACACTGAGAATACATACTAAATGTTTACACCTTGAACTGTATAGCATGTTCAAATAAAACACATTATAGAACTCTACATTTCTACTCCAAATAAAGTACTACATATATCATATCTAAATTCTTAGAGCATTTTCTGCGAGTGTTACTTGCTGTCATTTCGTCTACTATTACCTTTATACTACAAATGGCTCAAATGTTCTTGATTAGTGCTCCCTGTTACCTAGCAGTTCGGCAAAAAGGTCCGATACAATAAGTACTAGGCTTCAAAAAAAAAAAAGAATAATATTGATCACTGGGATCGTTTCAGTCGACTAAAAGTTTAAGGCGGTGCTGCAGCATGTCTGCAGTATAATGACTGAAATAATTAGAAGAAAATAACGAGTTCTACAGAAAACAGAATGATGAAAAAATACCAGCTTCAACGACTATAAATATCGTAGTTTTCTTAGTGTGGTGTCTCCTTCATTACAATTCCATTGTCCCAACCAATTCTCATATTCTAAAGGTACAGCAGAGGTAGAGCAACGAGTTTCCGTTGGCCGATAACCTATGGTACCCATATGCTCTTTACATATATTTTAACTGACGGCTTTTCCAAGAGTAGCATGGCTTTTCTACAATACTGTACTTTTAATCTTATTTTCTGTCCACGCACTATCGTAACACAGTAAACAGAGTAGATGTGGTAGTTTAACCAGCAACCACACGACTGCAAAAGCTCAGTAGAACTCCGTGTTGCCATATAGCACATTATGGCAGCATAGCGAAATTCCACTTATGTACATGACATTAGTATTTACGGACCAGCTTCCACGAAGGCGTTTAACATGTAAAATTGGTATATCCAATAAGTATACACCACTATGTACAGTGGCTATTTAAGCAATGTGTTCGAGGATGATTAATGGGCTAGATGGGTGCTGATGTAGGGGCAACAACCCCCAAGTATGGAATATACGCCCATTATGCATTTTTCATCTTCGATCTCAATATTTATATCTGGCGTCGTGTATACAAATAGTAGAAACAAAAATCAGTGCAGGCTATAATTTCTATAACGTATCTGTTGAGATAAACCTCACAAATAATGTAGGACTAGTGGAACAGTATTTACATGATATCAAGTGTACACAGAAACTAATCTGCCAATTACCACTAAAATATTATTAACAGACGGTGCCCCAGTATGACCGCAGTTTTGAAGCTGAAGCAATTCAAAGATTAAAAATTAAAGACGCGTGATGTCAGGGTTTAAAACGCGGCATTCTGAGTATAGCAGGAATATATATATATATATATATATATATATATATATATATATATATATATATATATATATATATATATATATATATATATATATATATATATATATATATATATATATATATATATATATATATATATATATATATATATATATATATATATATATATATATATATATATATATATATATGCGCAGGAGTGGCTGTGTGGTAAGTAGCTTGCTTACCAACCACATGGTTCCGAGTTCAGTCCCACTGCGTCGCACCTTGGGCGGCCTACCAAAGCCTTGTGAGTTGATTTGGTAGACGGAAACTGAAAGAAATCTGTCGTATATATGTATATATATATATATATATATATATATATATATATATATATGTATATGTATATGTGTGTATATGTTTGTGTCTGTGTTTGTCCCCCAACATCGCTTGACAACCGATGGTGGTGTGTTTAGGTCCCCGTAACTTAGCGGTTCGGCAAAAAGGACCGATATAATAAGTATTAGGCATCCAAAAATTAAGTCCTGGGGTCGATTTGCTCGACCAGAGGCGGTGCTCCAGCATGGCCGCAGTCAAACGATTGAAACAAGTAAAAGAGTAAAAGAGATATATATACACAGAGAGAGAGAGAGAGAGAGAGAGAGAGAGAGAGAGAGTGTGTGTGTCTGTGTGTGTGTGTAATGAGAGTAAAGTAAATAGGATGGCGAACTTCTATTGGCCAAAATGGCCATCGTTCATCTAAAACAACAAACATGGCCTTCACGCTTCAGTTACTCCACTTTTTGCTAGTTTTCAGCGTAATCATGATATGCTCTTAGCTTGGAAAGTGACGACCTGCAACAGTAGGAAACATGTCCATCGTTATATCATAATGTATAGCATAACAATCTTAACAACGATATGCCTACACGAATAAAGTTATCGCTCCTAAAATTCTGTGACATCATCGTCATATCCCACTATAAATTTGCGCAACTACATTCTTGTTGCTGTCTCATTTGATCTTGCGTTTTGGGAACAAATTTTTAGGACTTGTGCAGTATATCTGGCGTAGTCTGTAGTAAATACATTGCTAATGTAATATTTTTTCGCGATATGGAATGTCGTAAGAAAACTGTTGTCATTGCATTTATTATTCTTTTGCAGTAGTCGTATCTTGGTTGATAGGATCTATGGTAAAAGGCATTCCAATAATGACCATCCATCTTAATTTCAGGTCCTGAAATAATAGAGTTCTAGAATACGTTGTGTGTTTTTTTCATATAGCTGATGCAAATTTTATTGCTATTTCTCGTATTTCTAAAATTCAGGCTTCCCCACTGAAGTGACAAGATCAAAATATCCATCCATCCATCCATCCATCCATCCATCCATCCATCCATCCATCCATCCATCCATCTGTCCATCCATACATACATATATACATACATGCTCTAACATGGCTGCAGCTCTTTGTCTCAAATAAATATAACAGAGTGTGCATGCATACATGCATGTATAAACACATACTTATATGTTCAAACATGCATACATAAACTCTTACGTATATTCACACATTCACACACACACACACACACACACACACACACACGTAATAATCATTCTGAATCGACATTTTTTATACGTTATAATTGAAAATGGTATGCTGCTCAAAAAAAAAAAAAAGTCCCATGATACAATATATTCCGCAAAATAAGTCTGAAATATATTGCAAAGAACTAACTAATTCCCATTTCAATTAAGTAGACTTCAAATAACATATTTTAATATTACTAAATTATTTATTATATTAATCCAGTATCAAAATATTGTTACTGACCGGCTGGTATTTAATGATAAAATTTTGTCACAGTTCTACAGGGTATTGTTTTTTCCAAGAAGCTATCAATCATTTCTAAATTTGCTTTTCTTTCGTTTACATTTAGACATTTTCTCTTAATTAAAGTTTCAGTACAGTGGAAGCAATTTTATGTCTTCCTTGCTTTTAGTATATAGTGTTTTGTTGTCGTTGTTGTTTTTTTTTGTCACATACAGCTCTGTGATAAGTATATGAAGCGGATTTTATTAAATTATTCTGTTGTTTTTCTTTAAAAAACAAACAAGAAAAAAGTCACAAGATATGTTTCATAGAAGTTCATCATAGCTAGAGAGGCATAGGTGTGTTGTTAAGAAGTCCGTCTTGCAATTACGCTACCCCGTAGTTTTGGGTTCAGTACCACTGCATGGCAACTTGAAGAGTATTGTAAAGGGGTCTTTTTCCACTGTGGAATCTTTCTTTTGACGACGGTCGTCGCTCTGGCAGATACCTTTATGTCACGAAGTCGTCGATTGGACGTTTTAGCGACCACCAGTCGTTTAGTGTTATTATCCTCAAAAGGTTGGATCGTTATAACATCCACTCAGGATCATAGTATAATTACTATATCAGCACAGACACGATTATCTACACGTATATATATATATATATATATATATATATATATATATATATATATATATATATATATATATATATATGTGTGTGTGTGTGTGTGTGTGTGTATGTGTGTGTGTGTGTGTGTGTGTGTGTGTGTGTGTGCATGTGTGTGTGTGTGTTTGCGATACTTATGTCACATTGCTGGGCTGTTTACGGTTAGGGAATCCTTCTTGTTGAACTTCTAAAAATCTTTAGAAAAATAACATAAGTACTTGCGTCAATGTGTACGACTAAATCACTTCAAGGCTATGCCCAAGCACAAGCAAAGTCTAATGAGTAAAGCAAGCAAAAGACTAAGGATAATTTCCAAAGATATGAAAAATATTCATTACCAGAAATTTTGAAGGGAAAGGAAAGTCGCTACCATCACAAAAAAGAAAAAAAAAATTGGAAGAAAAAGCAATTTACTGCTATATTATTTTTCGACACGAAAATACTGAAATATAAGCTGACCTGGAACTCAGAACGTAAAGAGCCGAAATAAATACTACGAAAATGGCTTTTTTTCGACGTTGCTCAACAAATCCACCGCTCTAATAAATTAAAGGTATTAACACGAGCAACCAAGCATTACCGAGGAAAATATCATAATTGTTTCCTTTCACTTGCTTTCAATATGGACGCAAATGGGAGATTCACTAGAGCATAAAATAGAGCACACTCCTCATTTTATTCTGACTCTTTGTTGTTCTCAGTTCAAATTACGTCAAGGCAAATTTGGATTCCATCAATTTAGACGCGAGAGAGTATTCAAGTAGCATGGTTGATTTCACTTCCCACGGGCCAATACATCCATACACACAGTCTCATCCCCTATCACACCAATATATATATATGTGTGTGTGTGGACGCGTGTATATATAGACACACACACACACACACACACACACACACAAACAAACACACATACACATATGTAGATATATATTAGCTGTGTTAGGCAGGTATATGGCCCTTAATTCCTCTCTTTCTGTGATATCTTAGGCGATCAAATGAAGGAACGATTTAATATGCACATTATTATTTGCAATGTGCACGAATTGGTTATATCAGTCTATCTGAAACACGTGTAGCTAATTAAATGTTCATTCTTTGTGTCTTTATAAAAGTACTCTGTGATTAATAGACCGAATTCATTTTGTGTTCATCCCCGCATTTAAAGACTGGACATAACACAGGTGGTGAATAAAAACTTATATGAATTTCTGCTCTCTTAAGTAGACAATTTAGTTAGCCGGGTTCGATTTGCACAGAGTGCTTAAAATATTATATAACAACTGAAACTAGCTTTGTCATGTTAGAGAATATTTCTCGTACTTAACGCAGGTATTATATTAGTTATGTTCTATTTGCTAAGTAGAACAAATCGGAATTAGTTGCAGTCTTAAATAAATCAGTGACTAAAACCAGTTTCGCATCTCATTACAGAGAAGTACAAACCCCGAATCAGTGTACTTTCATTTTGTTATTCACTGAAATGCGGCCGTTATAAGATTATTTGCACATAAGAAAAGTGAATCCAGGTTTCGAAATTTTCTCCCCTTTCATTGCATTGTACGTCGTGAACAGCTAGAAGCTAGCTGTGTCTTGAATAATGTAGTTATGAAATCTGTCTCTGAAATTGCCGTCTTGACTCTACACCAGCGTCATTCCAGAAATTTTATTGAAGAACCGGAGCTTGATGATAAACACACTGAAATTTGTTTGTACTGCATTGTGAGGTGGTGATTGCTTCTCAGCAACGTCTTTAACACGCTTGTGGATCTGCTTTGCAGGAGCCTACATAGTTTTCCAGGAAGAACAGAAATTATGTTCAACTGCGAATCGATGAATTGTTGCAAGATTGTACATTCCTTAATCACGTAATGAATCATCCACGATCTCTTGATTCGGCATTCCAAAGGAAGAATAATATTGTTTCTGATCTTATTCAGATATTTTTTTAGCTTTCAGGAAATATCGCCAAAATAATCTTATGTTACTATCACTGTAAAATATTAGATACAGCCCATGCTACTGCGCTAGAAGAAAACAAATTGGAATAATACAAATATTATCGGGATTTATCAACAATTTACAAGACAGTTATGAAAACTTCCAGAGACTAAAAGTTTTTCCCACCTTACACGTAAATCTATCGGAGATTGATGTGGTCAATAATCTTCATACAATTTTTGAAACTCTACTCACAGAATCGCGTACTTTGAAAATGGAACTAATAGAATTACAGTAAAATCTGGGTCTAAAGAGACTCATCAAGTCCTAGTCTAAAATTTTCTGGAAACGATATCGAGAAATAAAATATCCAGACCTAATCAAACCGATAGGGCTATCAGTTTTCAGGACATAATACTAATGGAGATCATTTTGTAGTTTAATATACTTTATGAGGTTCAAACACTGCGCAGAACTTATGATGAATCACCTGGTGGAGCTACATCATACGGCCTTCGAGGAGCTACATCGTACCCCTGGTGGAATTAGATCGGAATCGTAACTGCTCGCTACTAAAATGCAAACTCACGGGATATATTCTATATGTAAGTAGTGAAATTAATCAGTAACAAAGTGATAATTCTCGCATTGTCTGTGTTACAATCTCTGTCGCAATCACCCACCTTCTCTTTCTGCTTCTCTCTCTATCTTCTTCTCCCTCCATCTCTCTCTTTCTTTCTCTCTCTCTTTCACACACACACACACACACACACACACACACACACACACACACACTAACATACACACACATATATATTTATATATGTCTCTCTCTCGCGCGGTATATATATATATATATGTGTGTGTGTGTTTGTGTGTGTGTATGTGTGTGTGCATGTGTGTGTGTGGGGGGGGGGAAGAAGCTTGCTTCTGCTGTAGCCTCGAGTGGACCAAAGCCTTGTGAGTGGATTTGGTAGGCCAAAACTGAAAAAAAGTGTGTATTTGTGTGTGTGTGTGTGTGTGTGTGTGTGTGTTCGTATTTGTCCCCACACCATCGCTTTACAACCGATGTTGGTGTGTTTACGTCCTCGTAGCTGAGAGGTTCGGCGAAAGAGTCGGATAAAATAAGTACTGGGCCTACAAAAGAATAAGTTCGGTGGGAGGGATTTGTTCGACTAAAGGTGGCGCTCTAGCATGGCCGCAATGAAATGACTATAACAAGTAAAGGAATAAAAGAATAAAAGAATATATGGAGAGGGGAGAGAGATAGAGAGAAGTTTAGACAGACAGACAGACAGACAGACAGACAGGCTGACAGACAGAAAGGTAGATAGATAGATAGATAGATAGATAGATAGATAGATAGATAGATAGATAGATATGCATGTGTTATCAGAAGCCTACAATAATGGATATGACTGAAACATCAGCAATTTTATTGAGCTGTTTAATTTAAGGCACTTTCAACAATATTTTGGTTTTAGTTTTACTTTTAATTCTGGAGCTTAACTGTGGTCTATCCATAGCACTTACTCAGCTTTACCTGAAACCTCTGGATCTGACTGACACCACTATCGCTCATAACCCCCCCCCCCCACACACACACATATATATATATATCTACATCTATGTAAATATAGATAACTAGATACGTATATATGTACATATGTACGTACATACATACATACATACATACATACATACATACATACATACATACACACATACATAAGTATATACAGGGATACATATACGTGCGCGTGAAAACTTGTATCTGGTGAGTAAGGGTTTCCTTGAACTTGTATCCGGTCAAAAATATTTTCGTTGAACGCAATTCGCCCAAATGGTTAAGAAATTTGTTTCGGAATCACAATATCCTGGGTTTGTTCCTTCTGCATGGCAACATTGGTGGGGGGTGGGGATTCGCTAGGACCTGTGTGAGTAAAACTGATCAAAAGAAAACTGTGTGAATATTAAAGACCTACTTTATCTGTAACATGCGAGGCTTCGCATCTGACATCATTCCCCTCGCAACTTCATTGTCCTTGCTTATGGGAATTTCCACTTCTTACCTCTTGTATTTTTACATTAATATCACATCAACCTTAATATCTTCATAAGCACTGTCTTCCCAGCTCTAAATATTGTTCACTTCATTTCACTGGTCATCCAGTTTTCATATCTGAACTTTTTGATCTTATTGAATTCCGCCACTGTTTCTCACATTTTACCGATCTTGTCCTGTTCATGCACAACTTTCTCTGCAGTCTCTTTTTTGCGACTGTTATTGTAGTCTTCACATCCAATACCATTCTTACGTACTTTTGTTCCCCACTACTTTTATTCCCCTACATAAAACCCTTCCAACACACCACTATCTTCACATTTATCACTATGTCCTTTTATTATATCCTTTCTTCCATTGTGTTCTACAACTCTGTTCCATTATTCATTATTGTTTATGCCGTCTTTACTGTTCTGGCATTATTCTGCAGCAACGAGGAAAGAAGACTCTGTTAAGTGTTTCACAAAAAAAAAAAAATCAATTTCCAGCTTACCATAGCTGCCTTGTTCTTTTCGTTTCTATATTTATGTAAATATATTTCATTGTTTACCGAAAATATGGATTTGCGGCTGGTATTTTTATCAGTAGTCATTTATTGTCATCAATATGACTAACTGTTGAAACCAAACCTTGCATCTAGCAAACCAATATGCGTAGATATATAAAGAGATTCATCTTATTGGCTTTCAAACTTAGCTTGTCACACCTGTCTTCTATAATATCGTAACATTTACATATATTCTCACAATTTATGTTTTTAGTTAAGATGAAGCTTTTCATATTCCTTTATCTCTTTCTATTTCTTTTTTCTTACTGTAACTGCCATTGCATCTCATTGTATCTAGTTCTTTGTCTATATCTAGATTACTCTGTCTCTCGCTTACTGCCTCTTTGTATCCCCCCCCCCCACTTCTCTCTTTACTGTCTGGCTATTCAGTTCTCATTGTTTAGAACAAAAAACACTGAATAAATTTCACATGTTGTGAATCTAATTAACGTCTCCGTCGAATGAATGATAAATTAGATACCGTATTAATGTGAGAAACATTATATAAAATGTGACATAACAGGAAAGTGAAATGATGACGATGCAGTTAAAGTAAATAACATAATTTTTCACTGTTTAGGAAGATAGGATTTGAGCAATATCCAATATGAAGAGGAGTTACTAGTAGCCATTCGAGGCTCTTATATAATTTAAGTGAATTTATCTTATAAAGAAGATGTTTTATTTCCATACTGGGAGAGATAATTTTCCTCTTAGCAGTGCATTCTATAATATCTTGCAAATTTGATATACGATACATTAATACCGTAGCTAGTCTAATATTTATTAATATAAACCGACGAGCTAGCAGAATTGTTCGCACGCCGGGCAAGATGTCTAGTGCTATTTCATCCACTTTTACGTTCTGCATTCAAATTCTATTCAGGTCGACTTTGCCGTTCATCCTTCGAAGTCGATAAAATAGGAATCAGTTGAGGGCTGGAGTTAATGTAATCGATTTACATTAACTGCTGGCCTTGTGTCAAGATCTGAAATCAATATTTATTTATTAGTTCATTGTTTAAGCGTTTTTGGTCATTGTGTTATTATTTTTTTTTCAACGAAATATAACGAACATGCGTTTCAAATGATTATTGATTTAGGCAAAACCGTCGAATGTTTTTT
>NC_142936.1:78943459-78955959 GCF_046866305.1 Octopus bimaculoides | reverse complement strand
TTCTAATTTTAGCGGTGCTTATTCAGCAATAGCAAAATTTGGATTTGGTTTCTGATCTCCTGAAACAAACTTCCTTTATTTTCTCCATTTCTTATTAGTATTTTTTCCATACCTCTTGCTGAAATACTAACTGGGCACATAAACAAACCAACAATGGTAGTCAAGCAATGGTGGGCGTCATATACAAATGCACATTAAAAAAATATGTAGGGGCTATAGTAGAAAACACTTGCCCAAGGTATCACATATTAGAATTGAACCCAGAATAGCATGGTTGAGAAAACGAGCTTCTTGAGATAGCACACTGCCATGTCTGCGCCTATAAAAGCAAGATTGCATAAGTTTTGGTAATTCATTCTCACACAGTCAAATGCTCATATATTGGGAATGGGGTGAGAGGAAAACGTCAATTATGCTAGTCGTAGTTTTCGACCACCATTAATTTCAATAAACTCCTGGAATGCTGGAAGGTAAATTCAGTATGGGTAAGAATGAAACGCAGAACGTGTAGCCAAGTGTACAACATAGGAACTACGTCCTTTACACAATGTTTTGACTTGCTGTAAATAGCAGTCTAATTTTTTTGCTTCACTCAAGAACCGTCAAATATTTAGTATGTCTTACTAAAATATGTTAGAAAAACTACAGAAAAGAAATCACCTGTAGATATTCGTTTCAAATTTTGGCACAAGTCCAGCAATTTCGGCGTAAAGGGTAAGTCGATTACATTGACGCCAGTGTTCAACTGGTTGTTATTTTATCAACCCCTTAGAAGATGAAAGGCGAAGTCGACCACGGTAAAGTTTAAACTAAGAACGTAAAGACGAACGAAATGCCGCTAATCGTTTTTCCCGGTGTGCTAACGATTCTGCCAGCTCAGCATCTCATCACCTGTAAATTCTCATTCGTAAAAATTAGTCCCGACATATAAATAACGTTTCGAACTGTTGGTGCAAACAGTACGACTTGCTTGCCGGATGTTTAGTAATACGTATGACTCACTATTTATGATTTCATAAAACAAGTCAGCGAATGAATATTAATTGGGGTTTAAATCAAATGACAACCACAAAAAGTAGCAGGACAGACCATTGGACAGTGGGCATTTGACTCTTCGCACAACACGAAAACTGTGATACTGTGAGCGTTCGGTTGATGTTGACAACACCGTAAATTTTGCAAAAATATCAAACATAAACATGTAGAAATAGAGAGAAAATATGAGAAACAGTGGAAAAAGTTTTCAAGTGAAGCGAAAGCTAGTTAGGTAGATAAACGATGTGATAGACAGAACAAATTCACAAAAGCTGAATGGAAAATTCTGCAACCTGCCGTAAAGTATAGTTAAGAATTGCATAACTATATATTTCTAGGCAGATTAAGACGTCTGCAAAAGACATTCGAATACTCATACATCTTTAAGATTTAGAAGGATTTAATAAAGCTTTATAACAAAATAAGGAGATAATGATTGCATAATTCCGCTGTAAATTTAAGGTATTATTACAAATTAAAGTTTTGATAGACAGGTTTTTAAAATATTGTATGTAGACCAATGTCAAGCAACAGTTTAGTTACTTTACTGAGAAAATCACACAGGTTCTGTAATTGCAGCACACATATATGTAAGACACACATACACGCACACACACGCACGCACACGTACACATACATATCTACACATCTGCAGCTACACACACGTAATCACACATACGCAAACACACACACATCCAAACATACACATGTACACTCGCACATACACATATATACATGGCATGGCTTGTCTTCTGCGAAAAGTTCTCATAGTCGAGTTATTTCTGTTACGGATGTAAAGGCAATAGTAAAAATAGAGTGGGTACATCAAAGGCAGTTATAAGAGTATAAGGGATTAAAAGAATCGTACCTGGTGCTAGTATGGCTCTACAAAATATTTACGTTGATGATTCACTCGCGTGTTTTTATCTCTGATCGCAATGTCATGTCTGGCTGGCTTTGAAAGTAGAAAGGATAGATCTATGATTAACAAACTTCACAGAAAGCAGAGATTGCTTCAATGTGTGTACTGCAAAAGTGTGTCGAGTGAAACATACTATCGACCATAAATGCTACATCGTACGATCCTTTAAAACTTATTTGCTTCTTGTGCCTCGCTCATGATTCAATCACTCAAACTTATCCTTCCCCTGTAACGAGTGTCATTAGAGCCATTAGAGTCATTACCATTTTCTTTAATTGAACAAATCAGCTGTTGATTCGTAACTGTACAAGTATCTATAATATTCATTTCTACTCTATGCACAAGGCCCGAAATTTGGTGGGAAGGCGCCAGTCGATTAGATCGACCCAGTACTCAACTGGTACTTAATGTATCGACCCCGAAAGGATGAAAGGCAAAGTCGACCTAGGTGGAATTTGAACTCAGAACATAAAGACAGACGAAATACCGCTACGCATTTCGCCCGTTGTGTTAACCTGTCTGCCAGCTCGCCGCCTATAAGTATTTATGATATTGAAGTAAAAATATTACCTTGAGAGTCATTCACCCTCTTCGTCTGTCTGAAATTTCTCTGCTGTCTGCCTTTAATGCGAGTCGCTTTATTGTCGAATAGTGGCAGTATACTGCCACTCTGTAATCTTCTTGACATACACGACACTACTAGTTTCACAGAAACTACTATGGCATAAGCCTATTGCACTTCTACAAAGTTGTCTCGCTGCCGGTTACATTAGAGTACAGTTAGTTATCGACCTGAATTCTAAAACCTAAGTCGGCATTTACCAGGCTTTGTAATCTTAGATAACATACCATGCCTCAGCGAATATCTGCATTAAACTTATTGTATATCGTTATTAAAATTTTCTTTTCTCTTGACAGAAAGTTAAATTACATAAAACATTAAAAATATCATAAAAGTGTCTTTGAAATATTTTGCAACAGATGCCGCAAAGAAGTCTTTTTTCATTTTTATTTAGAAATTTCGTCTCAAGCAAGGACTTTTGAAATTATTATAAGAAATTAAACGAAATCATATTTGAAAATTTTTACATCAGACGCAGGAATAAATTTTTAAGAACTTTCATCTTAACGAAGGTCTAGTTCAGACTAAATTGCCCTGCAATATCTCATTAAGAGGTCATTTTCTCCATAGAGTTTCGTCACTTACAGATGACTATTTCCCTACCATAGAGAATATGCTTCTTACATATTTTAACAAACGGATATAGAATTAAAGTCAGTAGAGACTCAAAAATATATTAGCATATGATTAGCTTATAATTAGTTAATAATTAGCTTATAATTACTCCCGCGCAGTTATCATTAAAGCATGGAAAATACATCGTAAGTGGTTAGTAATTACAGACTCTATCATTTTAATTATTAATCAACTTCAAGTTTTAAATTTTGAATATTCTTATGTTATTAATAGTTAAGAATACTATTTAAATGGAGAATCGTGTTAAAGGCTGTTACATCGGCGAATTTCTTATTAGGTCATCAAATCAAACCAGTTAGGTTTGAGATGTCAATAATTTACAACATGGCGAAATATTTTCTAAACACAATTTTGCTAATTATACTTTATACACTGCTTAACAATAAACTAGTAAACGCTGGAATTAGTTTTTGTTATATAAAATAATTGTTATTCATTTATAGACATTTGCTATTACATTGTTAATCGCATATTATATTATTACTGGGTAAACTTGGGAGCGAAAACCAGGCAAAATAATCATTATACTGATCATTGTCTGGTGTTGTGGCAGTGTGTTTACAACACCACCATTAACGAAGTGATTGACAAGGTCTGTCCATTATGAACCAATGTAAATGGGGAGATAGATGATATTTTTTCAAGATTCAATTAACAGCATAGGAAAGGAATGACCAGCGGTGCAAGTGTATGCGAAATGATGAGGAGCCTCTTTGATGAAGACAGGCATTAAAAAACAGGCGGGAGCAAACACACACATTATATGTATGTGTGTGTGTGTGTGTGTGTGTGGAGAGAGTGAGAGGGAGAGAGAGAGAGAGGCATTTATGCGGATAAACAAATTAGTTATATTAAATATGGTAGTTTGGATATCAAATACAAAATATGTATGTATAGATGCAAAATAAGAGAAAACAAAAAGGGGAGACTTTCAGACAATGGATATTTAAGTATAAATATATAGATATTTATACAATAGATCACCCTTACACGAAGTACAAATGACAGACGAAACTAAAGTGGAGGAAGAAGGGTGTTATAAGTCCAACAGCTCTTTCTGGAGACTCGGAGATCCCTGAAAATGTCGGCAGGTGTAGTTCATCCCAATCTGAGGGCGTAATGGAAGCAAGCAACATTAGATAAGACGAGCCCTCGTCATGGGGGTAGAAACGATCTTACATTTCAGATCTTACATTTCAGATCTTAATGCAGCGAAGTTCAAAATGGAATCATTAAATGTGGAGAGCTAGCCGTAATAGCGTGGAGAAGTAGGATGGTGAGTGGGGTTTTAGGGAGTTTTAAGACAGGAAATGGTGAGAGGAGATAAGAGAGCTAGTTCAAGAAGAGGGAGGGGATTAATAATGGGTGTATCCATGGAGGTGGTAGGAGAGGTGGAGAATTGAGAGATGAACGACAGGGTTATATACATACATACACACATATGTATATTTCATATATATATATATATATATATATATATATATATATATATATATATATATATATATATATATATATATATATATAAAACCCTGCCATTCATGTAAATATATATATATATATATATATATATATATATATATATAGAGAGAGAGAGAGAGAGATATAAAACCCTGCCATTCATGTAAATATATATATATATATATATACACAAGGAAACCGAACGATACAAACAGGGGGTCATTAGACCAGAACGAGGGTAAAATAACGAACGCTAGAGAAATATTTTCTTTGTCAAGAGAAAAGATAGGATAGGATACATCCAGTCCTTAGGACAGTCCAGAAAGAAAAGAAAGATGGATGATGATCACGTGTGTATATATATATTTGTGTGTGTGTGTGTGTGTGTGTGTGTGTGTGTGTGTGAACAGGTGAATTATCATACTTAATGCAGCTATATCAGAATCAATTTTGATTCAGAAATTGTTATGTTAATCTAATATTGCTTTGTTGCACATAAAGAAAATTTATTCAGTCGGCTAGCTAATTGCAACATCCATGAATTTCCAATCATTGATTTTCTGTATCAGTGACGATGTATCTTTTCTTAACACGCAGATGTAATGGGTGCTTATAGTGATGAAGGACCAAAAGGCAGAAATGCGCATCTAGCAAAACGGCCACGGTTGTTGGTGTTATTGCGTTGTTCAACATCGTATGTCTATATGCTGTATTATTTTGAGAAAAATGCTGCATTTAATTCGTGCTTTTGCGTTGTATCTGCATCATGACAAATACAAAGAATGCTGTTTTAATGCTATTTCTATGGCACACAAGGAATATATATATATATGTATATATATATTTCTACTCTTGTACACTTCAGCTGCCCCACTCTTGCCAATGGATTACACTGGACTCCTCTGTTGATGATAAATCGCTCCAATACACCACGACGTTCGACCCTTTTGAACCTTTCGAACTTTTCTTAACTTTTTGTACTTTCTTTCTCTCCTTGTTTCTTTCTGTGTTCCTTTCTGTGGAAGAGCGTAGGCTCGAAACGTTAAAGACTTTTTCACTTTCCGAGCGTTAAACTGATACGTCTGTTTGTTATCTACACCATCTGTCTTCGTCTTTTGAATATTTTATTTTGTGAATACTCTCCCTACATACATACATACATATATATATATATATATATATATATATATATATATATATATATATATATATATATATATATATATATATATATATATATATATACAAGAATAAGGGCAGGGAATCGTAAATTAATAATAGAATTAATAATTAACAATTTTGCCAAGTAGTTCAGTATGAAAAAAGCTTTATCGGTAGAACCATTTATCATCATAAATATACAGGGACTAGCAATGAGTTGCTTCTCCAACATACTGAAAATTTAGAAATAGCAGTCAAAGAACTACTGATTCTAAACTACAAATTTTTCTCTAAATGGATGGCGATATTTATGGCACACATAGAACAAAAATATCGCCATCCATTTAGAGAAAAATTTGTAGTTTAGAATCAGTAGTTCTTTGACTGCTATTTCTAAATCTTCAGTATGTTAGAGAAGCAACTCAATGTTTATATATATATATATATACATATATATATATATATATATATATATATATATATATATATATATATATATATATATATATATATATATATATATATATATATATATATATACATATATATATATGTATGTATGTATGTATGTATATATATATATATATATATATATATATATATATATATATATATAACGCGGTGCGTGTAAACACATGTGTATGTATTCATACATAAAAATACATATATACACACAGATACTCACCCCGTGTATACATTCATATATATATATATATATATATATATATATATATATATATATATATATATATATATATATATATATATATATATATATATATATATATAAATATATAACGAATATCTTTTATGTCACATTTTTTTGTTAATTTGGACTGCCTTGAAAAAATAAAGAGAATTTTATTTAGGATATTAAATTTCTCATAACTGTAATTTTTGCTATGATGAATTTTGGAGCAAGTTATTGAATTACTCTGCCGTGAAGACTGTAAAGTAATTTTATCAACATGATTTAAATTTCAATTGTTAGATCTAGAGTAAAAGAATGAAATATTTGCGTACGTTTCAATAAGGAAATAAATGTCTGCTATGATGTATAAACTTATTGATTTAAATTTCTTTTATTTATCCTGAAATTAAGGCGTGTAGTCTAGCGTTTACGATGTTCGAATTAAGGAGATAATATTTCGGGTTCAATTCCTTGCCGAGAAACCTAGCGAGCCTACGAGTAAAATACTACATTTCTTCTGGATTTACCTTACACAGCTGCAATGAGCAGGTACCAAAACGCTTTGTGGTAGGGACCCACCACAACGTCTCTCTTTCCCCGCCACTGTTACATCCTGCATATAGCATTGGGAAGGAAACTGAGTGGAGAGATTAATAGAATGCATAACGATACGTCCACCGGTATCTGAAATCTGAGTAAAAATCGCCAGAGATTTCATTGCCTATCATCCTGTCAGATCTCCAGCTGTCAAATCTTAGACGTTTCTCTTGATCAAGTATGAGGGGTTCGAGAGAAAGCGTGTGTGTGCTCGTCAGTATATAGATAGTTAAAACAGTTAGTAAAATCACGGTACATGTTACCAATCCTTAATCTCTAGCGAATGCCGCTTACTGTTTTATGTATATACATATACATGTATTGAACTTTGACACAATTTTATTCCTTGACTTAGGTAACGACATGACACTTGCTGGTAAGATTTCAATCGTTCAGTTTTTCAACTAAATCAGAAAAATGGTAATGCACTGAATGGCACTCACACAAAATGCTCAATGAATTGATATTTGTGTCTTAGTTAGGGAGAGACAACAAATTCTAACCGACAGTGTTAGCGACTATCAAAAAGTGACACAAAATGAAGGAAAATTTCTCAAGAAGTTATTAATTATAATCGATTCATAATTCTTCGACAAGCGTGTTGATTCGGCCAGCGCGTGGTATTGACAACGATATTGAAACATTAAAATGTGCATGCATACATACATACATATACACATACATACACACACACACACACACAGACACATACACACACACACACACACACACACACACACACACACATATATATATATATATATATATATATATATATATATATATATATAAACATTATATACATACACAACTATATACACATATGTTGTACATACATGCATGTATAAAACGGGCATTTATTTCCGGAATAATTGTAGCACTGGAATATGTTATAAACAAGAGCCTGAAAATATATTGGAAGGAAGAAGTAAATTGCGCAAATAAATAATATACGAACTCAGAATTAATGCATGAGGGTTTAAGTTGCTGCCAAGATGCGCTACATTAAAATTTTAAGTAATTTATAGAACTTTAGATCTGCTAAAGTAATACCTGCTAAATATATGATTCAAGTAGACAAGTTGCTTAATATAGCTGTTGGCGTTAGAATCTACTGCCAGATGTTAATAGCATTTGCTTTAATGCCATAAGTATATGTCTAAATTTATAAACTTACCACACCCGTATTGAAATAGAAAATCATAAACGACGTGAACATATGTGTGTGTGTGTGTGTGTGTGTGTGTGTGTGTGTGTGTATGTGTGTCTGTCTGTCTATATACACACATATACATAAGTATTCTATAAAAAGGGGTTATTTTCCATAGTTTTAACGGTCCTTCCGAGATTAAGAAAAATTGTTATTCACCCTCTTCTTAAACTCCTGCAAATTTCTCAACCAACGATTGATGAAAACTTAGTTGTTGCCTCGGTTACACCATCCTACAACTATGCTTCAGTGCTCTGCAATTCCTGATAAAGATCTTTTAGTCGGTTGACTTGAGAAAATTTCAACATGCCTTCGTTCAGATTGCTTTAGTTCCTCAGCACCCGTTATATCGATTTCTACTAAAACCTCACCCGCAAATAACTAAAATCTGAAGTCCCCGTCAGCTTCGTAGTTTCAATGATCCAGCTCTTCAGAGCAAGACATTCTGAAATACTAACACAATATGGCTGAGTACTCTACAGACACGTGTACCTTTAACGTAGTTGTCGGGGATATTCAGCGTGACACAGAGTGACAAGGTTGGCCCTTTGAATTACAGGCACAACAGAAACAGTAAGTAAGAGTGAGAGAAAGTTGTGGTGAAAGAGTACAGCAGGGTTCGCCACCATCCCCTGCCGGAGCCTCGTGGAGCTTTAGGTGCTTTCGCTCAATAAACACTCACAACGCCCGGTCTGGGAATCGAAACCACGATCCTATGACCGCGAGTCCGCTACCCTAACCACTGAGCCATTGCGCCTCCACAACTTAGAATCGAAAGACAAACGAAATGCTACTAAGCATGTTGTCCGGCATGATGACGTTCCTGGCATCTCGTCTCTGCAGCTCAACGTTCAAATAAAGATCTTTCGTACTCTATGCATAAAACCTGCAATGTTGGTGGAGGGCCCTAGTCGATTACATTGACCCTTGTGCTCACCTCATTGTAAGAATTCCGAAGTATTTCTGAAGTCAAATCCTAGCGGGATTTGACTTCAGAAAGTGAAACGGCGGACGAAATAGCGCTATGCAGCTTGTTCAGCATGCAAACGATTCCGCCATCGCGCCGTTTCGTTCAACGCTCAAATAATAACTTCAGCCGATGTCAACTGTTATAAAATCAGTCTCTTGTAGTTCATTGTCCTGAAAGAGGAGCAATATTTAAATGAAAATGTAGGATATAATCATTTACAAAAGATAGTTCTTTTCAGTCAATACTATGTACGTTAAGATGAAGGCCATTGAGGAAAAAAAAAAAAAGCATGTTTGTCTGGTCTAATGAATAGAATTTTTACGCGGTAAACCGAAAGAACGTAAAAGTAACCAAATGCAGCAGATGTAACAGATAAATATAAGAGGAAAGAACATCATAAACGTCATTTCATTAATTTCTGAAAGAATTCGTTTCTTACGACAATGAACAAAGCTGATACACACACACACACACACACACACACACACACACACACACACACACACATACACACACAAACACACACACATATATGTGTATATGTATATATTTGTATATGTATATATATATATATATATATATATATATATATATATATATATATATATATATATATATATACACACATCTATATCTATCTATATATATATATATATATATATATATATATGTATATATATATATATATATATATGTATACATATGCATATAAGTATATACGCATATCATGCGAGCACACACTCACACACACGCACCCACGCATATATATATATACATATATATAAAAATATATATATATATATATATATCCACGTAGGCCACACGCCTGGCTCGTCGCTGTAAACTGGAGCGTTGAAAATTAAAAAGAATCTACCTAGTGTAAACAGGTCATACGGAGAACGGAGCTGTAAGGTAGTTAAAACCCGATGGCGCGTGAGTGAGTCATTGCTTGAGTGACACGAATGTGTATATATACTTTCAAATTCACGTTGAGGATGATACCACAGAAATACTAATTACCTTCAAATTCAGTTAGCAAGGGAAATCGTTAGCTCGCCGGACAAAATGCTTCAGTTGAGACTTTCAGTTCAAATCTTCCCGAGGTCGATTTCGTCTTTCATTTTTCCCGGGTTGAATAAAAGAACTATCATGAATGTTATGAGGTCGATGTCATCACCTAGCACTTGCCTCAAACTTTCGGGCCTTGTGCCAATAATAGAGATGAGTATCATTAGTTTTCCCTCCAAAGCAGGGATCTGTGGAGAATCGTTTGCACGCCGGACAAAATGCTTAGCGTCATTTCCTCCGTCATTACATTCTCAGTTAAAATTTCTCCGGATTGTACTTCACCTTTCATCAAATCGTAGTCGATGAGAATGTTGTTGTTGTTGTTGCTGTTGTTGGCACTCCGTCGCTTACAACGTCGAGGGTTCCAGTTGATCCGATCAACGGAACAGCCTGCTCGTTAAATTAACGACACAGACACGTGTACACTTAACGTAGTTCTCGGGGATATTCAGCGTGACACACTGTGACAAGGCTGACCCTTTGAATTACAGGCACAACAGAAACAGGAAGTAAGAGTGAGAGAAAGTTGTGGTGGAAGAGTACAGCAGGGTTCACCACCATCCCCTGCCGGAGCCTCGTGGAGCTTTACGTGTTTTCGCTCAATAAACACTCACAATGCCCGGTCTGGGAATCGAAACCGCGATCCTATGACCGCGAGTCCGCTGCCCTAACCACAGGGCCATTGCGCCTCCACTGTCGAGGAAAATAAATACCGGTTAAATACTGAAGTCAATGTAATGGATTAGTCCATCAACATAAATTCAGCCTTGTGCCTATAGCAAAGACAAACAAATATTTTGGTAACTGAATGACAGATTAAGAGAGAATACGTTTAAGAGCCTTTACATCTAATGCATGTAATCAGTGACAGGATTTAATGCACCCCAAAAATCGCCAGCGTCTCTGAGACGAAATTTGTAGTGATAACAATAATTAATACATTCAGCTCTTTTTCACCAAAACAATATAATATGATTCCTTCGCTGGCCAAGTATATATAGGCTACTTCTTTGCAAACAATAATGAATATTTCGGAGTTATGATTATATAAGATTTAATAAGAATAAAAACAATGGAAGGAAGAACATTTGTTATAGAGTACGACAATGAGCGCACGTGCGTCTATTTGTGTGTGTGTGTGCATGTGTGTGTGAGTTTCTGCACACGTATATGACATATTTATCTGGTTATATACATACACAAATACTCACATGCACACACACACACACACACACACACAAACACATACATATACATATATATATATGCATGTACATATGATAGGAAATGAGTGTGTATATATATATATATATATATATATATATGTGTGTGTGTGTGTGTGTGTGTGTGTGTGTGTGTGTGTGTGTGTGTGTGTGTGTGTGTGTGTGTGTGTGACTGTGTGCATACAGAGAGAAATAAAGAGGGAGACAGAAGACACGACAAGATTATGGAGGAGAATAATGAGACAGAAGACGAATTGAAAACAAAGATGTAATATTAGTTTTGTCGCTGAATGAGAGATTAAGTAAGTAGAAATATCTTTGATATTTCGAGCTTAGGTCCTCTTCAGAAACGTAGTAACACACATACACAAACACGATGCGCGCACACACACAGAGGCACGCAATACATATACACATATATACTTGTATGTATATATATATATATATATATATATATATATATATATACATACACACTAATATATATATATATATATATATATATGTATATATATATATATAAACACATACAAACTAATATATATATATATATATATATATATATATATATATATATATATATATATATATATATATATATATATATATATATATATATATATATACATATACATACACATATATATACATACTTAATAGACAGACAACCTCTTGCACACACATATGGACATTATGGAAATTATAGACGTGAAATAAGAAGATAGAAGACAAAATGAAAACAATGTTACATAATTAGTTTGGCGCTCAATGAGAGATCAACTCAGTAGAAGTGCCTTTGATATTACGAGATTAGCTTGTCTTCAGAGAGGTAAACATTAAAAAGAAGAAGACAGTGTAGCGGAAAAACAGAATAATGATGAAATTACGAGCATTCATGTCGATG
>NC_142936.1:78930959-78938459 GCF_046866305.1 Octopus bimaculoides | reverse complement strand
ATTCTATGCATCCTCTTATACATAGATATGAAACAAACATATTTCTTTAAACATGTGCTTGCACACATACTGAAAAAAAAAGAAGAAAAAGACAAAGATACCAGTTAACTAATAATATGTGCAAAATTTGTCAGCAGTAGTAAAATATGAATTTAAAAATATTGAACGGAAAGCACAAAGTAATTATTTTTAATGTTTATTCAATATGCTCATTTTAAGATCATGTCGACAAATACACCCACCAGTGTACTGTCTTACATCACGAAGAACTAATCTATCTCACATTTTATTTTACCGTTCAATCTTCACGCAGGAAATGCCTCCAAACTATTTATTTAATTTCTCTCTTTCTCTCCCTCCCTCTCAATTTCTCTCACTCTTATTCCTCACCTATTTACCTATCTAACTATCTATCTATCCATCTAACTATCTATCTTTCTATCTATCTATTTATCTATCTAACTATCTATTTATCTATCTATCTATTTCTCCTTGGATTATCGCTTAGTGAAAATTGTTTCATTTGCGATTAGTCGTTTATTGATTTTAGCGAATAGAAATGTGTTTGTGTGTGTATGTCTGTATGTGTGTGCGTGAGAGAGAGAGAGATAGAGTGCACCTATCTTTGTTTCAGTGAGTACATTATCTATGTAATCCTGCGTATATATGTGTGAAGTTGTATATTTTTCGCCAAGAGTATTTTATATTGTATCTTCTTTTGTGTATTATTACAACCACTCCAGTTTTTATCAGTCATTCGACCGTTAGCATTGAGAGAATACTTCTAAGAACATGAGTAATATCAGAAACTTTAGCATGCATACAATAATTATAATTTAACTTTTATCAAATTCCATTGTGGTTACACAAAATAATGAAATGGATATTACTTTTCAAAAGAGAAATATTTATTACCTTAAAATATAATTCAAGGAAACAAACTTCTCGATAGTAACACTTCTAGTATAACTTTGTCATTTTCTACATCTCTTCTTTCCCACCTTCAACCTCTGTCTCCATGATTCTTTCTTTGTCAGTTTGTGTGTGTATGTATATGTATATATATATATATATATATATATATATATATATATATATATATATATATATATATATATATATATATATATATATATATATATATATATATGTATATATAAATAATACAGAATGGGACAAGAACGCAAAACATCCAGATAGACGATACAAAGAAAACAAGGACAGGTCATTCGGAGATTTCTCTCTTCAGTCGAGATTCAGATTATCCTTGCAATTTCGGCTGGTTATTCTCGATATTGCTCCAATCAGGTCAGCCCCAAGGAAAAACTCAGCTAAGAGCATTAGATTCCTTGGAAGAAAGCAGCGAATGTATACAAAAACAAGGACGGGAAAAAACGAACACTGTTACACAAATATAAAACCAACATTAACACATTCCCTGTTATCAAGCCTAATATTTGCATTCAACCCGCTGATAACTCTTCCTGTATCACTCTGTTAAGCTCCTTTTTTTTTATAATCTCTAGACATAATAAAGCGTGTCTGAAGAAATCGACAAACCAAACAATTCTTACAGTCCTACAGTTCAGAGATGAGGAATTATGTACATTATTTACATTTGACGAATATTTGTCCTCATCTTCTTTGTTGTTAACGTAACTTTTTGGTTTGCGGTAAACGGATGTCTTGGATCCTTTCTTCACGGGTCGATACCTCAACTTCAATTCCCACATTGGGTGAAACGATTTTGTTACCTAGGGCAAAGGAAGTCACTTAATACTTTGGTAGGCCATTAAAATAAACATACTAGATTGTTCATTTGAAAAGTCAAGAGATATGATAGCAAAAAGGGATTACTATAATTATTATTATTATTTTATGTTTGACTTTTGTTTTGCATTTGTACAAGTTGGATGCACGTCTCACCCAGAGACCTCAAGAGACAACAAGTTAGAAGTTCATGTAGGTGTTATGCCTAGGGTACCATATATTTGGATTTGCACAGTTTTGTTCAAGTGAATGTTTAAGAAACCATAAGAAAATTATGTGTTTGCTTTAAAAGTTGAGATCACATAGACAGTATTTTATGTAGGATATGGGCAGTTCCCGTGAGCACTATCTTATTATTATTATTATTATTATTATTATTATTATTATTATTATTATTATTATCATTATAGGATAATGATAATAATTATAATTATTATTATTGTTTTCATTCTTGTCGTTTTGTTTAATGTCAAAGTGGCCAGAAGTATTTTCGTTGACTAATGTCTTCATTCTAGTTTTCTATTATCATATGAGCAGTTGGCAATTTATTACACAAGTTCCATCATTTAAGCAGAGTAGTTCATAAAATGAAATATTACAGTCCTGATTTGTCCAGTCTCTCAATATCAAAATAAATTCGACTGCTTTCTTGTTAACAATTTTATGACATAACTCTATGTGTTATGTCAGTACAAGAATATACTTATGGACTTTCTCATAGGTCTTTCTATTCAGTTTCATTGATACGTGTTGGATTAAAACGAGGCGTTTTTTTTTTATTAAACTTGTCGATGTACAAACTGGTTCAAACCTATCAGCAATTTTACTATATTCACGGCAGTATCGTCAAAATAGATTAGCTCCATCAAAATATTATGCAGAACAAACAAATAGCAAGATAATATAAATCCATTTTGAACAATACCCAGTAAGAATATTTTTAAAACATACACATAAATATTGATTTTTTTGGTACAGGCTAGCAATTTAGGGCGATGAGTTAAATCGATTACATCAACCCCGGCGTCAGCTGGTAATCATTTTATCGACACGGGATGGACAAAAGACATTTAATAACAAAACAATTAGTGTAATTTCGACAGAATGTAACGCTGGACAAGATATTACTAAACATTTCTCCCGGTGTGCTAACGATTCTACCAGATCACCTTAAACACAAGCGTCTAAATATTAATATATATGTATACACGCTTATATACACATACTAGTATGCATACCTATTGTGTACATACGCACACACACACACACACACACACACACACACACACACACACACATACACATACATTTATACAAGTCAATTTCAAAAATGTTTCGTGCAAAAGTAATTTTTCTTGAGCATTGAAGTAGCATAGGATAAATAAATAATATCATTAAATAATGAATAGAAAAACAAATAAAAGGAAAATATGTGGTTAATCTTACACTGAGAGAATATTTTTTTCAAGTACATGAAGTGATTTAACACAAAATAAAATGTGACAAAATTATTACAAAAAGTGTCAGCACCTGTATCAGAAAAAATAAGCGAATTATTTTTAAGCTCTGAACCTGTCATATATTTTGATAGATGGACGAAGTCGAAAGAATCTTGAAAATAAAACTAGAGGTACAAAACCTATATGAAGAAATATTTAGAATAAGAGCAGTTTCTTGATGGAATGTCTAATTCGGTCAGTACTCTTAGATATCTATGATAAAACATGAAGAATTATTTATCATTCTATCTGACAGGAAGCGCAAATAATTTATATACGGTTTGAAAATTGCACGCGTATAGACAGAGGTAAGCGCAAAGACACAAAGACACACACACACACACACACACACACACACACACATACATTCACACACACACCCTCAGTCAAGCACACGTACACACACATCACACAAGCATACTCACCCACTTGCATATATACACACACGTATACAGAGATATGCATCAATAACAAATATAACAAATAATAACGATATGCAACGTAGGAAGATTATTAACCGAGCCTAATAGAAAATTATTATTCACATACATACGGGTGCATTTGTATATATGTCTTTATGTGTGCGTGCGCGCATGGTTTGTATTTCTGTATATGTATCCTGCTGGGCTATGTGTGTGAAAAATACATAAAAACGGATTAAATATTACTGTGATATAGATTTATATTTAGAATGGCTTTATGCATCATGATGCTCGTCAAGTTCATTCAAAGCGCTTCCCATAACATCGTCTCTCCTGTTACTATTACAACTAATATTGCTATCATTACCACTATTCCCAGCGTGAAGTTATCTATTAACACTATTTATAATTTTGTCTCTCGAAGGTGGGGCTTTGCATGGTGCCATTTAGTACACGCTATATCGAAATACTTGGCGTAGTCGAATCAACGATGAAGTGTCAAAGTGCTCGTCTGATGTGCTAGAAATATAACTACTTCGCACAAAACTTTGATCATAGTCTTTTCAAACTAAAGCTTAAGTCATTGCGCAAATCCTAAGAATAGCCAGGCAGAAATTGAGAAGTTGAATGATGACAAAATTATCTGGAAATGAACATAATATTTTTATTAATACGAGCTTCCATTCCGTGCTCATTAACGTTTCACTCACTATTCAGGTCTCATTCAATTGCACCGAAAGAATTTGTGAGTCGCATAACTGTAAATGCAACCTCATGTAAGCACATTTCCTCTCACCCACATTCATACGCATGCGCGCAAAAACACATAAGCAATTGAATTATGAATCGTCTATAAAGTTTGTGTTTTACTGCATCTGTTATTTTTCGAAATATGTTACTTTCAACTATCGTTTTCTCCCGTCGGTTACGTACATGTAACTCCGTAAATATGTATCGAAATGTGATAAGGGATTGGATTTTAGCGACGTACTCATAATTGAGCGCTTGAATATTGTAGATATATGTTGTGATGTCTACACATCATCAATTATATAGACACACACACACACACACATACACACACACACATACACACACACACACATATATATATATATATATATATATATATATATATATATATATATATATATATATATATATATATATATATATATACATATACTTTATTTAAAAGAAAAATATAAGAAAAGACTGTTACTCGGAGTTTCACGTTCCCGTTCATCCGACATGTCCGATGAACGGGAACGTGAAACTCCGAGTAACAGTCTTTTGTTATATTTCTGCTGCTTTTAAATAAAGCATATTACTCTACCTCTGGTATTTGAGTACTCTTTTTTCCACCTTCTTTCACATTTTATGTGCTTACTCCGGTATATATATATATATGGTATTGTTCTGTGATAATATGATCACCAAAATAATTACTCTATCTGGTGAGAGATAAATATCATCTAATAGACACAATACATGTTTTTATAGGTTGTTACTTTGCAAAGCAATGTTTTATAATACGTTTGATATCTCGGCACATTCATCAGACACAGCCTACATGGCACAACGAATTCAAAACTGAATGATAGAAGAAATGAGAAAGAAGTATATAGAAAATGTGGAAGGTTAAAAAACCGGAAAACGAAAAATTAATCTCAAAGAACCAAAAATGTTTATGGTACAATTAATGAGATAGAAGAAAAACTTCCAAAGTCTTCAATTGGAAATTAGGCATATATATGTATGTGTGTGTATGTGTGTGTGAGTGCCTCTATGTGTGAGTGCAGCTATACATGTATGTACGCAGGTATTAAACCCGTTCCTGAAATGACAGATGTAACATCATTCAGGAAAGCGAGAAGATATAATGTGGGGAGGTAAGGAGTGACCAAAATGTTATTATTGTTGCTGCTGCTGCAGCTGCAGCTGTTGTTGTTGCTTAATCCTTGGTCAGTTCAGAAGAAAGTGACCTATGACAGCAGCTTTCAAACTGTGAGCATTCCACCTTTTCAACTAAATAGTCTGCGTATATTATCCAAAGTATCCACTTTTTATGTCTTTGTGTACTTAATATTTTGATATGTAATTTATGCAAATTTTAGCTGTTATTTTTACAGGTCAACGTAACACGTAGAAACGCTTTCGTTGGCTTCGAATAAAAAAAAAGGCTGCATGCGTGGGTGAGTTAACTGTATTATCTACAATGGCGAAAACCATAATATATAATCGAAATGGAAGAAAGTTCGCATAACAATTAAAAATATAGGAAGATCGCCCGACGGTTGACCCTGAAACCGTATTGGAAACTTTAGAGGGTTTGTTTTAAATAGAATGCTAAAATATTCCCCTTAGTTTATATTCCTTAACAACAAATATCTCTGTTACTATTTCTTCTTCCAACTTTTGTATTCTTTTGTAACGAAACATCTCATCTCATCATATCACTGCAAGAACTGTTATCTTTCCTACCAACTCATCTTCAATTACCGGCATCCGTTTATCTAGCAATTCATTATAACCAACAAACAATAAAACAAAGTAATTCTTGGCATTTATTATTTCGTTTTATCAAAGATAAATGCGCTGAACTGAATTACAGTTAGGCTGCTGCCAAGGTAAGCTGAGTTACACGACCCCATTGTACATATAGGTTGAATCCATTTCATATTCATCAGCATAAACACGCAAATTATCAGGTTTTGCTTTTAATCTGTAGAAACAGAACACCACGAAAAGGCTTAAAAAAGCGGGATGCTCCCTTTTGTTGAAGAACTTGCTTTTATTTATTATTCACATTATTTTTATTTACATTAAAAAGTGTATACCCATATCAGTTGCGTACATACACACACATAAGCACGCAGTCTCATACATATATAGATACACATGTAATCACTACTGGCGTTAGGATTATCAAACTATAAACTAAAGGCAACACCAGAAATTTTACTGATGAAAGGACTGAATAGTTCTGGAAAAGTTGGTTTTATTAAGCATACTTTGATGTCTTGGAATATAGATTTGGTCACTCGGGGCTAACATTTACATATAAAAAACGTTGTTGCTTAAAGCTAGGTTGAAAGCTATTGGTTGAGATTTTGCATCTGATATACAATATTATTAAAATGTTAAAAACTCGAAATAGATCCTTATTCTTGTGGTGCGGCATGTCCTGTGGTCAGTATTCCTTAATTCTGCCATCTTGTAGCATTGTTATGGAACTACCAACACCTATAATTCATCAAGATGTTCTTATTAAATATCTTGTGGAAATTGCTATTAGCTGCAAAGTATCTGCTGATTGTCACTAAAAAAATTCTAGCTAGATTATAAACTGCAGTTTTACTGAGAGGCGAGTTAATTCAGATAATATTCTCTATGAGTTTTCTACGGTATTGCTCGATAGTAGCTGAGCTGTCAATCATTTCCTTAAACCCTCTTTCATTTTAGTACGTCATGATTGCAGTTGGCAGGTTTATTAAACGTCACAGGAAATATTAGATATTCCTATGGTTTCATTGCAAAATGAATTAGTTTCCGATATTGGGAGATTGATTGCATTTGCCAATGTCTTGGTTTAATGTTATATGTTGGAAGATAACTCTACTGATATTAAGAATGTTTGTAATCTTAGGTCAGATACATAAGACCTGCTAAATAGTTATTTCCTGCAACTATGTAGCGTGGATCCAGTTGCCGGATGCAAGACTAGCAAATTACTTAATGTCAGAACAATTCCAAGTGTAAGGCCTTTCAATTTAGTTCATAAAGCAACGATGATGCAAATTTGTAAC
>NC_142936.1:78910959-78925959 GCF_046866305.1 Octopus bimaculoides | reverse complement strand
TTTTGTACGGTTTTCCTATCGTGTCTTTGTGTGTATCTGCGTGTGAGTTTTTGTTCGTATACGTGTCCGTGTGCGTAAATGTTTCTTTAACTGTGAGTGTGCCTGTTTGAGTTTATGATTTATGGGGTACGCTAGACATCCATGTTGTCTTGTCAACATTGACGTACATTATTCTTTCATAATATTTCTCCAATATTTTTTGTTGTTCTCTTCTTAATTTTATTCTCTGAATTGTCAATCATTTCAAAGAACCTCCGACAATTTTGCTCTATGCATCGATAAATATAAAAATGACATTTATAGCCAAATTCCTATCATTCAATCATCTCTCCTCCATCGTCGGTTTCTTCATATAATGATACAACTATGTTGAAAGCAACGTGCCTTTCACTTCGATTCTAATTTACTGACGACTTCGCTAGCGGAGTGGCGCATGCGCATATTCAAAAAGTGGAATCACGTAGACCTATATTTTTACCAAAAAAACACAAAAACAAAAAAAAAAACAAAGCCAAAAAACAAACACTTCTAATCTATTAGTCTAAATACACAACTGATTCAAATCTTGGCAGGAGAGGAAAGCAATTTCGGAGAAGGGTGGCAAACGATTACATTGACTCCAGTGGTCAACTGGTACTGATTTTATCGACATCAAAATAATGGAAGGTAACATCGACCTCGGTGGAATTTGAACTCAGAATTCCGCCAAGGTCCGCTTAGCCTTTCGTCCTTTCAAATCGACGTAATACATAATGATACATACACACATACGTATATATATATATATATATATATATATATATATATATATATATATATATATATATGTGTGTGTGTGTGTGTGTGTGTGTGTGTGTGTGTGTGTGTGTGTGTGTGTGTGTGTATATATATATATTTGTATGCATGTATATATACGTGTATGAATATATACAGATACATAAATGTACACACACACACGCACCTACTCACTCACACACAACCATGCACACACACACACACACACACACGCATCATACGCTTGTAAGCGTACAGAAATGTAATTATAGGTTTCAATTTGTTTATCTCTCTACATATGTAAATATATACTTCTAATTATGTGAATGTGTGTGTGTGTATATACCTACAAAAGATATAATTAAGCATAGACAGGTGTATAAATAACCCTGTACAAAGCTAGGCTTGGATGCGTTTCTCTCAACCTCAGAAAAGTAATATCATTACTTTTACTCACAAATATGAATAATTCATTCACAAGCACATCTATTGCTTTCTGACAGATGGAAAATCGTTGTGAATACGTGTGTGCGCATATGTCTGTACGTGCTAATGTGTATGGATACACGTACATATATTTAAATACCAAAACGTACACACACACACACAGATATATATATATATACGTACATACATGTAGGAGTTAGTTGACCTTGTATGTTTTGGAAGTGAGATTGCGTATCTTCCTGTGCAGGATCGTAATTTGCTTTGCGTTTTTCTGTATAGGAATGAAGAATATACTTTTAAAGAAAATGTATTGTAGACCAGTACTTTTACCTCGCAGTCTTCGTTCTATTCTGTTCTTTTCCTCCTGTTAAGAATACGTTGCGTGCGCACGCGTGTGCGCGTATGTGTGTGTGTGAGCGGACCCCTGTATATGTTTATGTGTATTCACGTGTGTTACTGTCTATGTGCAAGAAACGTGTGTGCGCTATTGTTGTTGTTTAAACCTGTGGACAATTTAGAATGTACAATCATTCTGGTTGCGACTTACTCGTTTTGTTTCTGTCTTAAGAAGAATATATTATGTAATATCGATGATGTAATATGATGATGGCACGAGACCAGTAATTTTCGAGAAGGGGGTAAGTCTGGTACTTATTTTATCGATGCCGAAAGGATGAAAGTTAAAGTCGACCTCGGCGGAGTTTGAACTGAGAAGGGAAAACAAAAGAAATGTCGCTAAACATTTTGACCTGCGTGCTAATGAATCTGTCAGCTCGCTATCTTAATATAATATACAATATCATGATGCTGCTGTTGCTGTTTTTCTTGTTGATGGTGGTGGTGGTGATGTTGAGTGGCTAGATTTTTCCTATCTATATCCTGCTAGTCAAAAGGTACCCATGATGGTCCGTATATTATTATGGCACCACTATTGGATCAGGGCACATAGAAAGGTAAAGTACAGATGCATACAATATTGACATCATATTTTAAAATACGTTTGCTTTTTGTTAGTAAAAGTATCTTGGAAAAATATGATTGTGGGTTCATCTATTTCAATGAAACTTGGTGAGTAGGACATAGCAGTATTAAATGTTAACGCCGAACATAAATTCTCTTCTGTATATTCATCAATGACCAGCAATATAGCCATCAGAGAGTGAAATATGTGTCATTTCAAGATGGAAACATTTACTCGTGTCTGATTCATAACGCAAATGCACTTTAACCAGCAGTTGTCGAACTAATTGCACGCTAGCTGTAAACAATATATTACGGCAGCTGACCAGAGACATGATACATATTTAGGATAGCATTAAACCAAATACAAAAGCAACTGCTATGAACCTTAGCAATAATTTATAATCTTCAGAAATATGTTATTCTTGTTTTGTGCCATTGATCTGCTTTTTACCTAGAAATATTTAGCTTCATATGACAAACCAATCACAATGAGGTTTCATAAATATAACTGTGAGGTAAGAAATTAAATAAAATACCTAAAAGCGAATCAGTTTTCCCCAGTTAGAGAAAAGAAATATGTCAAACACAACGCTTATGGATTATTACAATGAAAATATGAATTAATTCAGACTTTGAGCAGTTTCTAATAAAAGAAATGAAAAGTAGGAAACGGGAAAAAGATTGAAAATTCAATAGATGTCTAGGGCAGATAAAGCAATAAATACAGAACAGTTTGATTTTGAATAACAAAAAAGAGAAAGAAAACAAAACTTCAGCCATTGAACTGTGCTGTAGAACAAGCAGACTCTTAATTGTCAAATAGTTTTTAAATCAAAACAATATTGATTAAGTATTTAGAATTACAAACTTGAACGTAAATGAAAAGCAAACAGACGTATTGAGCAATATCAAAAAAATTTCTCAAAGACACATCAAACTCGACCATGTATATTCATTAAAAGAAACAAACACGAAGTAAAAAGCATAATAATAATGTGCAGATAAAGAAAATAACAATAAGGAAATTCTTAATCCCTGTTGGCCATCAGGTTTTGTGGCATAGAGACTTCACTAATGTGCTCTCATCATTGCAAAGACACAATGCTCAATATCTAGCTGAAATCGTACTAATATAACAAGTTAGATAATTGTTCGTATACATCTGTACAAGACAAAATGGAGTAAAATGATGCATTAGAGACCTCTCACATGTTAACCATTGTCTGAATATTATCGGCAAAGTTTACGGTTGGAAGGCAAGTTATTTCTGCTTGAATTTTAGAACTTCAATTCTCTGAAAAACTGGAAGTAATTGTAAGAAACAAAAGCCTGTGTGATATATATATATATATATACTTAAGGGAGATACAAGTGGCGTCATAACATTTGCTTGCAGCATTCGCTGATACGCTGGAACAGGAAAAGATCAAGGAACATCATCATCAGGGTAGGACAACAGCAGCAATTTAGTTCATGAAAGAAAGAGAAAAGCCAGTGAGGACAGCAAAAAAGACACTTAGGTTATTATATGGGTCCCAATCATGAGATATAGAAGTGAATCCGGGGAGAGACTGCAGTTTCCTCAGGTCGTACATACAACCCTGAGGCCAGATGTGGTTCTGTAGTCTGAAAAGTCTAAGAAAATATCCTTGACGTGATCAGGCCTACAAATTGTAGCATGCCAAGCTCGAGAGCCTTCTGCATGATTGCACGGAGAGTGATAGCAGTTATGGCTTTTTTCCAGTCGAGGTTGGTTGTAGGGGATTCCCCAGTAGGGGGGGAAGATGCTTACAACAATTGGAATCGGAGGAAAGCAGCAGCAGAAAAAAACCTCAGCTGGTTATGGAGCAAGAGAGAAACGAGTTAAGATGGAAGCCAGGAAGGAGGAGATGAGGAGCAATGATTTTGCCAAATCTGTTGATCAACCAACGGGAGGATGTTACGTTCAGGCTCGAAACTGCCGATGATCGTCGGATAGCGTTTGATAACCTGATCTCCACTTGGCCAAAGCTTAATTCACTTTGGTTAATGGTAACGAAGCACCATGTAAGTGTTATCAATACACACACACACACACACACACACACACACACACACATACACACTGACACACACATATGTATACATATATATGTGTATATATGTATATATACGTGTGTGTGTGCGCGCGTGTGTGTGTGTGTGTGTATACATATTGACAAATGAAAACTTTAGGATGAGAAAAAATAAGTTGCCTAAATAATATCGATAAAAAGATGACCAGTAAGAACAGCTTTTGATTTGTTCTACGTTTCTGCCCTTTTCCGATATGTGAAATTTTCATTTTCTTGTTTCAAAAATAAATAGAAGCGTAAGTCTTGGGAGCACGAGATTGGCTAATAAAATGAACGGTAATTTTGGAGGCTATATTATACGATTATAGAATAGTATCAGAAGCGGCGGCTACATCAAACGAATGCTACTCAAAGGATTAACGTCTGGACAATAAAGTTAACTAGAAATTTGTTAAGGGCTACTTAATGGATGAAAAAGAAACTCAGGAAAATAGCTCACCGCTCCACCACCGATTTTATCTCTGCTTAATAGGTTACATCGAATGTAATGCTTTTAAGTAACATAATTGAAGTTTAGAAGCATGGATATATTTCAAAGTGTGCAATTATAGGGCTAAGGTCAATTATCAAAAATAGCTATAAACACATATATGTATAGCTGGAAACATCAATAGCTAATATATATATATATATGTGTGTGTGTGTGTGTGTGTGTGTGTGTCCGTATGAATGTGGAAACAAAAAAGAAAGAAGATTCATATGCTTAGCTAAAAGAGAAAATATGTAAGAGAAACCGAGTCCTCTGTGATATGGACGGGCGTAAACAATAGGAATAAATATGCTTGACACGAAAATAGAAAAAAATCCAAGAAGATAGTAAACGAGCACTATGTAATGAATTTGTGGAAAACGTCAACGTACAGCATGATAAATGAAGAAAGGAAAATAGCAAGAGATAAAATTACATTGGGAATCGTTTCTTATATGGTACAGGGAATGTTGCATGATTAAGAAACTCGCTGTGTAACCACGTGGATCGAGATGCAGCACGGAATTTTGTCAGTGAGCAGGTCGTGGTCTGAAAGCGACGAAAATATTTTGGCAAACTAAATTTCAATGTTGAAGTGAATCTAACGGTTTTTTGTGTGTTTCTTAAATGGCTTATAAACACCTTCCACGCTGCAATTGTTTTCGTTCCAGCACACGATTTCAGATCAGGTCACTTGCTATGCAAGTACATCTCCGTAATATATATATATATATATATATATATATATATATATATATACATAGAGAGAGAGAGATACATACATGCATGCATACATACATACATAATAGCTTAAAGACTCCCGATAGGGCGGTTTTTAGGCTAGTATATAGCTTTTAAGCAACTGACCCCGAATGGGAAGATCTGCAAACAGATCTCTGACTTGTTTTGGAGAATTTGTTACAATTGGTTCCTCCAGAGTCATATCCCAATGAAGATCATATTCGTCGTAAAAAATCATGTAAGAAAAAATCGCCGAAAACAATAGCAGCAATGGAAAACCATAAGAATCCAAACTTTCAGGATTGCAGTTCCAGATTCGGTCCGGTATGTTTTTAATTTACTCATAGATTTGGCCTTTAGATTATAAAAATTGCTATCCTACAAAAAAATTTGTCGAAAAAGTCACATACAATATTGCCGAAAACAATCACGGAAATGAAAAGTTAGGAATACAAAAATTTCCGGATTCACGGAGTCATGCTGATTCTAAAATGATATGATATGTTGGGCTACGGCCTCCAGGAGTAAAGTTGAAAAAGGGTGAAACACTGACACATTGACATTCACATTTAGTATATTATATTAAGGCGGCGAGCTGGCAGAAACTTTTGCACGCCGGCAGAAACGTTCACACGTCTTTACGTTCTGAGTTCAAATTCCGCCGACGTCGATTTTGCTTTTCATCCTTTCGGGGTCGATAAATTAAGTACCAGTTGCGTACTGGGATCGATCTACTCGACAAGCGCCCTCCCCGAAACGTTCGGGCCTTGTGAATAGAAAAGATTTATTATTTACATTTGACGGATATTTTCCCTCATCTTGTTAATTGTTAACACAACGTTTCGGCTCATATACCCTCCAGCCTTCATCAGGTGTTCTAGGGGAATTTCGAACTTGGTTTCTCATTCCTAAGGTATATTTCCGATGTTGTTATTATTATTATTATTATTATTATTATTATTATTATTATTATTATTATTATTATTATTATTATTATATATTCAGTTCACTGCCTGAAATCATATTCGGAATGTTGGGGTTAGTAGCCCGCGCTCTTAACCACTAAGCCATATGCCCGTGAACATATGGCGTAGTGGTTAAGACTTACGACTTTAAATAAAACTTCATCAACGCTCCCTAAATTTCTTTGTCACTCTTTCTCTCCCTCTCCTTTTCTCTCTCTCTCTCTCTCTCTCGCTCATTCTATGTTCACCACCACCCTCACCGTCTCTATGCCTACTATTACTCTCACCCCAGCACGAGGAATAGCAGTCATGTCATTGAATAGTGAGAGAGTGAGGGTGCAAGTGTGATACACTGACACACAGAAATTAGATTTCGCATTTATCATATTATATATATATATATATATATATATATATATATATATATATATATATATATATATATATATACAATGTATGTATGTATGCATGCATTGTGCTGTATTCTCCCGTCGGCTTCAACTTACGGGATCCAACAGCTAGATATACTTGCTAGAAACCTTGATAGCAGAAGTTGATGCGAAAGATTGTCACGAATTCAAGGAACTCATTCATTAAGCTTTTCTATTAAAATTTGCCAACCCCTACTGAGCTGCTTTCGTCACAGTTTAGAGTGCAACTAGACTTAATAGGCTTAATAGGCTCCAGCATGGCCTCAGTCTAATGAATGAATAAAGGTAAAAGAATAAATGGATATATCATGTATGTTGTGTTCATTGACCCTTTGACTGTCTTGTTTTTTTAAACCAACTATCCGGAATTCTCCCTACTTTCCAAGCAAGCTTGGTGGGCCTAACGGCTTATAACTTGCATACGCGCTGCAGTAATAGCAGCAGCAACAACAACAACTATAGTAGTAGTAGTAGTAGTAGTAGTAGTAGTAGTAGTAGTAGTAGTTTACATGAAATATAATAACGAGAAATACTGCGAAATGTTGGAATAAATATATATGTACAGACAGACGTATAGTACATTAATAGACTTGTCTTAGCACTATTATTATTAATAGCAACCGGGCGAACAATAATTGAAGAAGGTTGCTACTGCTGCTACCGTTGCTGCTGCTGCTACTGATGAGATTTATGAGTTTAGTACAAAAGAATCTGAAAAAAAAATCAATAAACTGTAAACGTAAAAGAACGCAAAAAAAAAAGAACAGCAAAAACAAATAAACTAGACATACGAAGGAGTCTTTTTCATGGTCGGTCAACCTCAGCGAAACAGAAATAGTCACTAACTATTGCTCAAATCTTACACTGCCATATTTTGAAAATAGGACAGAACACATTAGAAAATATATCTATAGATACACTATATCTGACATAAAGACAGGATGGTTTTAGCTGGAATGATTTGATTCATAGGATTGATTGAATTGATTTGACCTGGGGCTAAACTGTCAAAGGACTATCAAGAGTAACAACGAAATTAACTCTTATAATTATAACGCATACTTTACGCTAGTTTCTTTTCAGAATGGTTACGTGTTCTTATTGACACACATCCGGGTACACAGTCCTTTTAATGTAATATTTAAAAAATCTCATAGCAGCAGCAGTAACAACAACTGTAGTAGTAGTAGTAGTAGTAGTAGTAGTAGTAGTAGTAGTAGTACGCATCTTACAATTTATGCAGTATGTTTTTTGTTCACATACTTTAAATATCTATAACAAAATAAGCAAGTGAAGACAGATACGAACACACACATACACACGCGTGCACGTCTGTGCATGTGTGTATGTGTGCCTGTGGTTGTATGTGTGTGTATGTTTGGCTGTGTATGTGTGTGTTTATCTGTGGCTGTGTGCGTATGTGTATGTATATGTGTGCGTGTGTTGAGTGTAGACAGAGACGGGATAAAACATTAAATTGTCAATCAAAATGTTTACCTGCCATTAAATTAGCAAGAAACAAAATTCAGATGCACGGAAGCTCATCAGGTAGGAAAGCGTAAAACTTGGTAAGAAACCATTAAATGTATATCACAACAAGAACAGCAAATATAATTAATGCTGCTGCTGCTGCTACTACTACTACTACTACTACTACTACTACTACTACTACTACTACTACTATTCCTCCTGCTGTTAACAGTATTAAATATTTCAGATTTAAGTAGGTCAACGGATTTGAAGGGCTAACAGATAGTATCGACCCTGAATGGATAAAAAGCAACCTTGTCCTGAGCGGGGGTTGAACCCAAAATGTAAAGAATTAGCAAAGAGATATAGAAAAATACTTTTTCCGAAGGCCTAACGGAAATTCTTTTGATTCTAGGCAGAAAATATTAAATTTTGCAGGAGGGATTTTAGTAAATTCCATCGATCCCTCTTCAGGGTTGCCACTTTATTTTATCGACCCAAATAAATATCAGCAAATGTAAACTTCAGCGGGATTTTATCTCAAATCACCAAAAAACAACAGAGCAAACACTGCCTGGTACTCTAACAATCTCCCGCACGTTATAATCTGTCAGATAGGCACAAGTTCTCAGATTAAAGGAGGGAAAATATCAACCATATCAAGTTCTGTACTTAACTGGTTAAATATTTTATCGCTAACAGATAAGTAAAAGATAAATCTGTTATTAGTGGGATTTGAACTGGAGCAAATAACAACACATTTTCCCATTTCACTAATTATTTTTACAATGTACTCTTCTTTTAAACGAGTATCTTAGAGGGATGGGAATTACTCCATTAAATCGTACCTCTTATTTAAATGTTAAGGAGGTGCGTGGCTTAGCAGTTAGGGCCTTACAATTATGATCATAAAACTGTGGTTTCAAATCCTGGCCCAAGCGATAACTGTGTTCTTAAACAAAGCACTTCACTTCACGTTGCTCCGCCCACTCAGCTGGCAAAAATGAGTAAACGGTTTCTTATGGGAAACATATATAGAAGAGAATCTGGGAAACCTGCCTTATGAGCCTACGGCTCGGGAAGGACCTTTGATGCCTTTTTGGTTTCACTGGCACTTATTTCATCAATCCCAAAGCATGAAAAGCAGAAGATTTCGAACTCAGAACGTAAAGAGTTGATACAAATATAGTACAGAATTCTTCTATATCTTAACAATTAATTCATGGACGAGAAGAAAGGTTAGAGCAGCCGACAAAATGATTGCAGTAATGTTCTGCATCTTTATGTTATAAGCCCAGTTCTCGCCTAGATCAACTTAGTTTTTCGTCCTTTTCTTGTCTAAGAAATAAAGTGGTGGTCGACAAGTGGGGTCGATGGTAGCGACACACAACATTCCCTGGAAACTGGCCATAAATTACAATCACTAACGAAGGCAGAGAACTAGCAGAATCAATAAACAGTCAGTATTACGCTCCAACTCTTAACGTCCTCGTTTGATTCCCAGGGAGGTAAACTTTGCATTCTTCATCCCTCTGGGGTGTCAGTCAACTAAAAACTAGTTAAGCAATGGAGTCGATGGCGTCCACTATTCCCTCTTCTCAAGGCTCCTAGTTTCGTGACTAAATTATAAATCATTATTATTATTAAATTTTTTCAATCTTTAAAATGAAGTATTTCGCAGGAAATAAAAAACGTTTCCTCTAGCAATTTTACAACAAAAAAGTGACATTCTGATAGAATTGAGATAAAAATAATATTCTCCAAAACGACTCAATGAATCAATAGTTTTAGTTCTTCTTCCTTGTGTAGTGGAGAAAGAAATAAAACAAAATAAACTAAGCTGTATGATTTTTGCTGCTGCTGGAAGGTAGAGATAGATTTTAAACACGCAAATTGACCGAACAGGGTGGATGCAACACTAATGTAAAAAGCTTATGGGTAGAATTGTTACTAATGAGCAGCTTTGGAACGTAAATAGCGCAGAAGAAGAGTGAAGTCGGAAGAAGAGATCGGTAAATAGAATGATCTATCGATTACTTCTTAATACCGGCAAAAATATATCAAATACATTTGCTATATGCTTCAGTATATATTTCTGCGTGTGTTTGTAGACCTAATTATGTATCTATGTATAAAAGTAACTCATCATGTTTCACTATATGTGTGTCTCTGTAAAGTATTTAATCATCTTTTTATCGTAGATAAATAGATAGATTGATTGATGCATAGATAAATAAATAGATAGATAAATATGTATGTCTATATAGTTTCTTAAATGTATGCACGTCCGTTGTTTACATGAAAGTATGTGTAATTGAGTGTGTGTGTGTGTGTATGCGTGACATATACAATTATGCATAAGTACTATGCTAAAATAAACTTGCTGAAATCGTGTGCACATATTTGCATTGATATAAGTGTGAGAGTGTATGCGCGTATGCGTGCATTTAAAGACAGAATAATCTCTAATATCACATATGATATATAATTCAGGACTGCCTCAATCTATTAACAATTAAGTAGCAGCCGTGTTGAACGATATCTGGTAGAAGATAGCATGAACGCAATCATGTCTTCCTTGTAAATACCGAGTATACTTCATATATATAGTCAAAAGTCATTATCTAACGTTTGAGAGCATCCTTATTTTATCTGGACGGATATACGATAAATGATATATCAATTTAACTTCTGAAATATAAAATGTTCTCAAAGTCTAAGTTACTATGTTACCAGACAGCCTAGAGCTATACAGTTCACTCTGTCCCTTGGTAATTGCTGTAATTGAAACTTAGTTGTAAGCATACTGTACAACTGAACTATAAATAAGTGTAACAATAGAAAGCAGCAGAAGTACAGAATATTTTGAGTGCGTTTCTTTGTCCTTCTGACGTTCCGAGTTCAGTTCATATCTTGGAAAAGATTACTATTTGTTTATTTGTATTTTACTGCTGTTGGTGAAATATATCGTGGTTATCACACATACATACACATACGCACGCACACAAACATATGTGTGTGTGTGTTTATGTATATATATATATATATATATATATGTGTGTGTGTGTGAGTGTGTGTGTGTGTGTGTGTGTGTGTGTACACATTTGTGTGTGTGTATATATATATATATATATATATATGTATGTATGCATGTATATATTGTGTGGGTCTCCCACCACCACTCGACAAGCAGTGTTGGTTTGTTTATGTACCCGTCATTTTTAGACTTCGGTAAGAGTTACCGATAGAATAAGTACTCGGCGTAATAAAATAAAATAAAATAAAATTTAATCATGGGGTTGATTCGTTCAAGCGGTGACCCAGCTTGACTGCCGTCTATATACTGAAATAAGAGAGAAAGAGACAGAGAAAGAGAGAGAGAGAGAGAGAGAGAGAGAGAGAGAGAGACAGAGAAACAGAGAGAGAGAGAGAGACAGAGAGAGAGAGAGAGAACAGTGAATGAAATGTCATTTGCCGACATTTGAAAGCTGGCACTTTGTACTTAAGCTATTATTGTATTGACATGGGCTGACAATGTCGTATATTCAATAACGTTTTGTGGTAGCTTTATAAGCATCAAGCTGCGATTATCTGATACATTCTAAATATTCGTCTTTGCGAAAAACCAATGAAAGCAAGGATCCTTACTATCCCAAAAATTGCTATCGGTACCAACATGACATGCTTTTTGAAATGGCACAAAAGGTAGAAGTTTTGCAATTCAAGACTATCGAACAGTCTAGTATTGATTTATGTTCACGTAGTTTGTTCAATCGCTAACTTAATGCGAAGTAACATAGAAAGAAAATCGATATAACTTTCAATGGATGGAGGAGAATAGAGACTTCTAATATGATTGTTCTTTGATTCCATATCAGAATTATAAATGCTGCTATTCAGATAACAATCATTAATCTTTATCTGTGTGGAGGGCTCTTTTTTTATTGAGATTTATATTTTATTTAGTCCTTTTTTTTTTCTTTTTTCTAGTTTTAAGTTTTGTGATATGAGACTGGAGGTCTGAAGTGTGCTGCTGATCCAATATTGATAGATGCTAGGGAAGGGAAAATAATGCAACTTCTTTGCAATGAATAAATCGTTTTTCACTTTTCCTCGTAAACATATGTCAATGTCACCACCATTTATAATTTCAACATATTAGCTGCTGTAAGGAGATATTTGGATATCATTGCTATTATAAGCTGTCCTACGCAGAAAACTTATATACACATTTTGTCTCCAATTTACACTGACAGAATTTCGCCTGCAGTTAATACATACACTGACGATGTAACCTTCCTGTCGACGATTTTCAATTCATCATAGAAGAGTGAATGAACTGCATTTATTAAAATACCTAGTTAAATTGAACTGCTATAGTATCTCGGTTGGTTTAGTGAGACATACCAACCCGAAAGTCGATGCAATTGCTGTCTTTTCGTAGGTGCTAAACTGTCAACAGATATTTAGACATTTGTATAGAGCGAGCACCAGTCGGCTACTGCTTATACTGTAGTTATTATACAGTATTCTTTTCTTATTTTATAGTGTTTTTAATTGATGTTTTTTTATTGTTGATGTTGCTTTCGGTGTCAGTTACACACGTCATTTAAAATTATAACTTTAGTTAGTGTGAAGGAAGGGAAATAGAGATTCATTAGAGCATTGCTAAGAATATGTTGTCATATTCGTTCCTGTTGTCTGCACTCCGCGTTCAATACTGCTGAGACCAACTTTGCATTTTGCTATAAAGAAAAAGTGCCAGTCAAGCACTGGGGTTTGATGTAATCAACTTAACCACTACCCCGCAATTGCTGGCCTCGTGCCAAAATTTGTAGATCTATGGAATTGTCAAAGAACAGGGCAAGATTTCTGTGTCAATGTATCGGCGGAATTTGGTGACCTTTCCGTTGAAGAAAGCTCAGTGATGTAGATACAGGAGATTTCCGCGCATTGTCAACAGATATTCTGTCTCAAAAATTTCTGTCCGCGCATGTGAAAAGATGTTATCATACTTGACCAACTGTGGACGATAAGAAGTCTTACATTGTTATTGTGTTTTGTTATTGTAGTTTTTCAAGTCTGGTTCTGATTGTGATTGTTCATATTGTCGCTTTTGTACTTGTTGTTCATCATCTCCAATGACAAAACTCACTTCTGGATAACAATAATAATAACAACAGCAATAACAACAACAACAATAATAATAATAATAATAATAATAATAATAATAATAATAATAATAATAATAATAATAATACAGGATGATCATGACCAGATCCTTTCTTGGATAATAAAATTTCGTCACCACAAAATAATATAATTCCAGTGTAGTTATGGAATCAACCGAAATATGTCTGTGTAATGCAGCATTCTTGAATTTGAGTTGGTTTGATTAGGAGTTTTCTTTGTCCTTTTTTCCATAAGCAATCGATAAGCAAGCATGCTAGCAAGGAGACATGGATTCGTTACCTCTTCACTGCTAAGACGTGTTGGGTTTGAACTCGAGTCTTCTAAATCGTTTATATTTTGTAAAAGATTGGTTTAATAGTTACACAACTGGTGTATGTTTGACTTTGTTCTTTTTATTATTATTTTTTTTTTTTATTCCTCATTTCTGGAATGTGTATCCAATCGAATATTCATCGATATGTATAAAAAATGTATAGAAATGTCTTTGCAATATAGGAATTCAAAGAATAATAGTTAGAATGAAACAGATGTTCGGATGATATTTACCTGCATGCAGCTGTTAGTATACGAATAAATAGTGCAGCTTTAGCCAAACCAGGCAGATATCAGAATCCGAAGATAAATGAGGAACGAAAGAAGAAGAGAAAAAAAAAAAACAAACAGCAACAACAACAACAACAACAACTTCCTTTGTCCTTATCAGTGCTGAATATAACTGTTTTTTTTTTATAAACGCACTACTGTGTGCGTATTTGTATAACTTCAACGAGAGTGTTGGTTAATGCGAATATGCATGGCCAGGTACCAGTTACGTTGTGTTTATGCGTGCGCTGCGTGCTTATTAGAGGTATTTATTGTGTTTGTTTTATCGAGCCAGGGTGTCTTCAATATCTACATGTGTTAATGATACAAGTTTGCTTGAGCGTGTGGTCTGTACAGACCCCTGAGATATACGTGCTTTTACTCTATGCCTGCATTAGTGTGTACATTCAGTGATATATATATACACAGAAACACACACATACATCTATAATATGTAAGAATATGTATATACATATATACATGCATATAATATATATTTTTAATTTATGCGCCATTTTAAAGCCTAGCTAGGCTCATGGGCCCGGTTTCCCCGTTTCAATGGCGTATGTGTATGCCCCCCCCCTCCAAGCTGGACTGGACGCCAGTCCATCGCAGCGTTACTCAAGAAACAGGAAGAAAGAGTGAGAGAAAGTTGGGGTGAAAGAGTACAAGGTGGGTCGCCACCACCCCATGCCGGAACCTCGTGGGGCTTTAGGTGTTTTCGCTCAATAAGCACACACAACGACCGGTGTGGGAATCGAATACCGCGATCCTCCGACCACGAGTCCTCTGCCCTAACCACTGAGCCATTGCACCTGTCTCTCTCTCTCTCTCTCTCTCTCTCTCTGTAT